>NC_054546.1:24755343-25055343 GCF_017654505.1 Polyodon spathula
GGCAGCTCTGCAGCCTTCCGCTGGATTCGTGTCTTTTTCGCTACTACCTTAAATGATTCTTCACCATTCTCAGTAGTAGCGGTATTATCCTCCGAACCCGTCATTGACAGGCTGCGGCTGGGTCTCTTTGAGCGAGGCTGTGGTGTTGGTGGTTCTGATCCAGTTTCCCTCTGGATCGCCCCCTCCTCAGTCAGCACAGGCTCGCTCTGCGGCTGCGCTGGGGAGCCGACTCTTCCGCTTTCTGCAGCTCTGGCTGGGGCTGCTGCTGCGCTGGTGGAGCGCCAGACTCTTTCCCCCCCCCCCCCTTCCTCCCGCTCCCCCCAACAGACCCCCCCGACTGTCCCTCCCGCCAGCATCCGCCCTTATCCCTCGGCCTTCCCTGGGGTCCTCCTGCTGGTTCTCGGTCTTCTCTTCTTCTTGGCCCTGCTCTCCTCTCCTCTCTTCTACCTGTCTTCTCCGCTCTAAAGCAGCCTATCTAGGAGCCCGAATAACTAAAGCGTCTCTCTCCTATCCTGCCCGGTCTCTGTCTTCTCTCCTAGGCCCTGTCTGTCTCTCCCTGGGCTCCGTCTCCTTACTGCTGCCCCACAAACCTTGCCCTGTCTGCCCTGTCTTCGGTTCTCCCTCGTCTTCCTCCCCTATTTTGGGTCTTCTCCCCTCCGCTCTAAAAGTCCCTCCCTGGTCTGTCCCTGGGCCTTCCTGCCCCCTGGCTCCCTCCGCTCTATAGCCAAAAGCCTCCTTTCCTAAAAGCCTTCCTTTCCCTTTCCCTCATTATTCTTTCTCTTTATCGGGCCAGGGTAGTCTTTTCTCTGGTGGTCCCTGTTCTCTCCCAAGTAAAACAATCCCTCAAATCGGTGTTCGTTTCGGAACTGAACAAAACTCACACAATTCATCCTTTCCCACGTAATAAAAAAATATTCCGAGTCACAGTAATGACGTGCCCGTTTTATCATTTATGTAAGTACGCAAAAAACGCGCTGCCCTTCTAACGACATGACGTGCCTAACACTGTATTTTGTTGCACGGAACCCCAGCCGGGAATTCCCTTAATCGGGGGGGGACGAAACCAGTTTTACCAAACGAGCATAAATTCCTTTTTCTATATGCTCAAGTTTTTTAAAAAACGGAGGCACTTAGAAATAATAACTTTTTTTCGAACCCCGGAACACCCCACCATAACCCGGGGTTACTAGATGGGAAACCTGAACAAATTCACCTTTCACTGTACATCCTTAAACCTTTAATTCCCTTCCTCTATATAACCAGCTTGGGGGGTTGGGGTACCAGAGACAACCACTCCACTAAAAATATTACCGCGCTTTGATTCCATTCGTTTGACCGCACGCCGAATAATATTCTCAAACCCCCCCCCACCGTCTCCGAACTTAACTTCCTACTGCCAAGGCACCTACATTACTACTTCTCCTTCCAACCGAAACCCCACCCGGCCGGGTCATAGGCAGTGCAACGGAACCCTTGTCGACGGGTTGAGAGCCCCCGCCCCCTCCTGAACGAGATAGACCTCCTAAGAACCGGGCATCGATCCAAACACCTCAAAACAACACACAAACACAACAACAACTAAAAACTACAAAGAACGGCAGGGACTACACATCACGCAGACCCCAAACACCCCACTATCCTACGAACAAACAACCACCCAAAAAAAAAAAAAAACTAATTAACATAAATCAGAGAAAAAACAAAATAAATAATAAATAAATAAATAGATAGATATATAGATAAATAAAGTTTTAACTTTTTTAATTGCCCTTAGGGTCCTAAAGCTACCGCAAACAACACCGACGTTCCACCTCTCTGCAATCCCTTTCCCCCACAATATCCCACACAATCCTCCACGAAGAGAGAGGAGAGCGAGAGAGAGAGAGAGAGAGAGAGAGGAGAGAGAAGAGAGAAAGAGAGGAGAGAGAGAGACTTAGATATAGGAGACTTAGAGAGAGAGAGAGAGAGAGGACTGAGAGTAGAGATAAGAGACAGTAGAGAGTAGCAAGAGAGAGAGAGAGAGAGACTTTTTTGACTTTTAAGGGTCCTTTATTGAAAACATTTTGAAAAAACAATCAAAATAATTAACAATTCACAGTAACATCCTTTTTTTTTTTTTTTTTTTTTTTAAAGATAAACAAGGTTATATATAAAACAGATCTAAATATATATATATAATATATTTATATATATATATTAGATTATATATATAGTATATATATATCCCCCAATTAGATAAATCTGTATATACATGCACATCCTGATTATTTCACACAAAAAACTGTAGCTCTTCCTCCTCCCCCAGCACACACAATCCCTCATTCACACACCAACGCTGCTGAAAACTCTGTAAGTCATGGACTAAAGAAAAATAAACAAAATCAATTTGAATCCTTGTTTTCAACAACAATTTCAACATTAACTCAACGTTATAAATTCCCGACCCCTGCAGCTTGTTTTTCCTGGTTTTCCAGATCGCTAATTTTCCTTGCCCAAATATAAAATTAATTAAAGCACTTTTAAATCGTGTCTTGTGACTGTAAGGAAAATTAAAAATGAATAATTCTTTAGTAAAAATCACATTTAAAGAAATTAGCAATTCAGCAATAGCATTAAACAAGGGGTCTAGCCTTCTGCAGTCAGTAAAAAGATGAAACAGTGTTTCTTCTTCACCACAAAAAGCACAGTCTTTACTAACCACAGGGTCAATACGGTGGATGTGGCACTCAGTGGCTATGATGCCACGAAGAATGCGCCAGTGTAGATCTCCTGAACGCTTAGGTAAAGGCGGTTTATATAAAGACCTCCAGGCCGGAGCAGTACTACCTACACAATCCACATGAGCTCTCCACCTGGTATCAGGCAGTATCTTCAGCGCATTTACATGGGACACATTAACACAGAGTCTGTACAGCTCCTTTTTTCAAGAAGAGTGTGCAGGAAGCTGTTGCAGCCTCTCAATACTGTACAGACCTTCCCCAAGGTTTTCAGGAACAGCAGGGGACACTAAAAAGGAAGGGCAAGCCAACTCTTGCTCATCATTGCCTCCCAGAGCCTGGTTCAACATCTCTGTAACCCTAGGGGAGAAAGAGTCTCTGAGCTTTTTCAAAAGATTCTCTAGTACTCTGAGTGAGTGAATTCCCAGCTGTTTGGCCAGGCTTTCCACCTCTCTCCACCTCCCAATGCTCACCTGCAGTAAATATTTTAGTTTTGTAATGCCCCCTTTTGCAAAACTAGAGCACAACGCCCCAGATTGGAAACCATCCGCAAGGAACAAGGAGTTAAAAAATAAAGGCTCTTCTAGCAATGCTCCTACGGTCAAATAATCCTCCAGTCTTTCTACCTTCACCATTCACCAGGCATTGAGCATGTTCTTATAGAAGGCTGGGAGTTCATTGGTGTCTATCTGAGATAGATTAATTAAAAACAATTGCCAATCCCAGCCCAGTTCCCTCACTCTGTGTAGGAAAGAGAAGGCGATGTTTCTCTAGCTTAGCTCAGGTAAAAACAACAAACGCTGCACTGCTTGCAACTGGAAAGTAGCCACACGACTGCGTACATCCACTAACCCTTAACCCTCTTCACTAGGGGGCAGGTACAAGACAGCTGGCTTTAGACAATGATGGCCACTCCAAAAAAACTCAAATAGCACTCTTTGTATCTCATTTATCAGCCCTGAGGGAGGATCCAGGCACACCAGCCTGTTCCACAGCATGGAGGCCACCAGATTGTTGATCACAACAACTCTTCCCTTGTATGACAACTGAGGTATCAGCCACCGCCAACAATGCAGCCTTCCCTTAACCTTTTCTGCTAAATCCTCCCAGTTCTTGAATTCATACTGTCATTCTCCCAAATAGACTCCCAGAACTTTGATCCCAATCCCCCCCCCCCCAGCGCAATGGCTGAGGTAGCATCGGGGGGCCGGCTCCACGCCACTCCCCTGACAGGAATGTGCTGCACTTGCCCCAGTTCACCTTGGCCAGTGAGGCTTTCTGAAAAATGTCCAAACTGTCTCTCAGTGCTGACACATCAGCATGACTGGTGATAAAGACATTAACGTCATCAGCATGGGCAGACAGTTTGACTGGAGGAGCATTTGGTGTAACAGGTATTCTCAGACCAGCCAGTTTTCTCCTAAGATGACAAAGCAGAGGTTCAACAGAGAGGGCATATAACATGCCTAATAGGGAACATCCCTGGCGAATCCCTCTGTACACCGAAAACGGACAGCTCAAACTATTATTAATTTTCAAAACACTAATAACATTTTTATACAACAGGGAAATAAAATAAATGAAATTAGGACCAAAACCAAAAGATTGTAATGTTTTAACAAGATATTTGTGATCCACCCTATCAAATGCTTTTTCTTGATCTAGAGAAATAATCCCCAAATCAAGATTAAAAAGATTACTAGCAGTTAAAAGGTCTCGGATTAGAAAGATATTATCAAATATTGTCCTTCCAGGAATGCAATATGTCTGGTCTTTATGAACCACGGTGTGAATACATTCCCTCAGTCTATTGGCCAAGGCTTTTGAAAATATTTTATAATCCGAACATAAAAGTGAGACGGGGTGCCAATTCTTTAGTTCTTTTAAATCTCCTTTTATTTGGCAACAGTGTAATCACAGCCCGACAACAGCTCAGAGGCAGCTCTCCTTCTCTAATGCACTCTTGCAGAACCCGGAAAAGGTCTTCCCCAATCACTGGCCAGAGCTTTTTATAAAACTCTGCCTGAAGGCCATCAATCCCAGGGGCTTTTCCTGGTGACATCTGAGTGACTGCCTCCGTCAGCTTCTGCATTGTTAAACAGACTTCTAGGGGGCGCTGTTCTTCTTGAGACAATTTGGGCAGGTCCTGATGCAGTAAAGTGATTTGCTCCTCATCACAGGGCTCGGCACTAAACAGCTGGGTGTAGAAAAGCACAGCTGCTCTATTAATATCTTCTTTACTGTGCACCTCCCTCCCGCAGGGCAGATGCACACAAAACAGCTGCTTACTCTCCACAACCTTCTTCTCTAAGTTGAAAAAGAATTTGGTGGGTGCATCCATGTCCTTTAGCTGCGTGAAACGAGAGCGGATGAGGGACCCCTTCACTCTTTCCTCCAGTAGGCTGCTCAGAGTTTCTCTTTTCTCTCTCAGAGACTGGAAGATGTTTTCATTACTATCGAGAGTAATTTTTGTTTCTATTCTCAATATCTCTCTCTCAAGCTCTTCAACTGTCTGGTTCAAAACCCTGGTTGTATTTAAAGTATATTGCTGACAGAAAATTTTAATTTGTATTTTTCCAATGTCCCACCACTGTTATATACTACTATATTTCATACTCTGCTGCCTCCAGGAAACCCAAAATGCTTTAAAATTATTTTTTTAAAAAATAAAACTTTTTCCCTGCCCTCATTTGGTGCATATAAATTGATAAAAACAATCTCAGTGCCTTTAAAAACCGTTTCTATTTTTAAAAGGCGCACCTTGGATTTCCTCACTAACTGATAAAATATCTATTTGCAGCCCTGCGGAGAACAGCACAGTTACTCCAGCACTGACATTAGAACCATGACTTAAGATGCCCCGCCCCTTCCATTCGTTCAGCCACTCACTCTCATTCACACTGTATGTATGCGTTTCCTGTAAAAACATCACATTCACTCTCTTCTGTGTGATAAAATGAAATAAACGTGCTCTTTTATTAACACTCCTACAACCATTTACATTAAAAGTAGTCTTATTAAATAATCCATTAATATGTCTTCGGTTTGTTATCATTCAACAGTTTTCTTGCAGAGACTATTACTTTTTTTAAACGATACCGTTTTTTTGATCTAGCTCCTCTAACGTAGCTTTTCTCATGGCTATTTTTGCAGAGTAGATAAACAGCTGGATATTAGGAAAGAACTGTGTTAAATCGGTTCCCCTTTTCCCTTTGGTTTTATCTAAAAACGCTGATATTGTATCAACTGGATATATTTTACTTTTACCAGACGGGTTGGGCAGAGCCTCATCGAGCAGCACCGAGGAGTCAGAGAGCTCTCCTCCATCATCCATCTCTGATATCACCGACTCCTCTTCGGATTCTTCAGCGTCATCCACAGCTACTGTATACGGCAACAGGTCCTCTGATCTGGAGGCTGTCTCAGCGCTGGACTGAACTGAAGCCCTGCTGTTCCCCTTCTCCCTTGAACGCGGGGTTATCGCAGGTTTACACTGAGATCCAGCTTTACCTTGATCTCCTGTCCCAGAGCTCTGAGCTGCAGCAGTACCGCTGCCCTGAGAGAGCGTCTCAGAGTCCCAGACAGACTGCCCTTCTTCAGCTACCTTTCCTGGGGTGGCCACACGTCTTTTCCTCTTTTTTTCAACAAGTTGAAAACCTGCGTCATCTGGGGTATTCACTGTTTCAACTCTTGTTTCTTTATTGTTTTCTTTGACCTCCGCACCGATCCCCCGCTTCAGTCGAGGCGCCGGCTCGGGTCTCATTGTATGCGCTGGCGGCTGCATTTGCTGCTCAGCCACCGGTGCTGTCTCAGAGACTCCGTCCTCCCCACTTGCTGGCTCTTTTGCCTTATTGTACTCAGTATTATTATTTTTTTGAGGGCAAGCCATATCTTACCATATCTTAATAGGTCATTAATAATCAACTCATCTTTAATGAAAGGCGGGACATTTGAAAGGATAACTTTAGTAACAGGGGAAGCTAAAGGTAAAACGCTGACAAAACTTTCTTTGATATACAAACCTTCTTCAACAATCCTGTTCCCTAACAGTTCACTACTAAGAAAAACAACGATGGCTTTATTCATTCTTGCAGCAGAGTTTATATTTCCATACCCTATTTTCTCCCCGACAGCTAACAAACACTCCTCCACTGTTACTGAACTGTCTGGAATACATTTAAATCCGTTCCTGCGGGTCAGCGACCCAAAACTTCCTGATTTGGAACCCATGGCGGCTCCAAACCAGGAGAAAAAACTCAAATTAAATAATACAAATAAATAAATAAAACTGAACGTGTACAAAATGAATATAACTTCACGCACAGTACACACCACTCACTCTACATAAGCCCCTCCCACGATCCCACAGTCCTGAGAGAGAGAGAGAGAGAGAGAGAGAGAGAGAGAGAGAGAGAGAGAGAGAGAGAGAGAGAGAGAGAGAGAGAGAGAGAGAGAGAGTGTTTTAGTGGGAAATGTTCTTGACTCACTCTGATAAGGCCGAGTCTCAGGCAGTAATTGTGTGTGCTGCGCTTATTCTTCAAATAATGTATAGAAAATACGCAATGCAAACATTTTTAAATATCATGTTTACACAGATAACCATGAATAAAGTAAAATAAAAGAGCACAGATTGCGTCTCGTTTTGTTTCAATTTGGCAAATGGAAAGAAAATGGATTCGGAACTAAATCTACTACGGTGGCAAATGCTGTTCTTTTACCTTCGGCGAAATCTATTTAGATGATGTTTCCCTTGTCTGTAATGTAATTTTAAATTAGTGGACTATATATAACAGCACACACGCGTGAATAGAATTATATATATATAATATATATATATATATATATATATATATTAATATATTTAATTACATGATTTATACATAAAAATACTCCTAAAATGTGATGAAATAAAATATGTTGGAGAGACTGGAACAACTTTATATAAAATAATTCAGAACCACCTTTCATTAATTAGAAATAAAAAAAATGAATGAACCAATAGTACAGCACTTCACCAGTCAAGGACATGACATAAATGATGTAAAGTTTGTAGTATTAGAACAGCTAAAATTAGATAATGCGACGTATAGAAGAATAAAAGAAAGTAAATGGATAAATAGACTGAACACAATTATGCCAGCGGGACTCAACAGAAAAGAATGAACTAATTCCAATAAATACATAGCAGTTAAAAATAATTAAATAAACAAAATTAATTCAAAAGTTGTGCATGCTGATGCGCTGGGGAGACCATATCAAGGCTGATCCTAAGAGCCAGCATTGCATGATAATATAAATATAGGTTTATATAAAATAATGTTAATTAAAATTAATATAGATTTATAGATATAAGTAAAGGTGATGTCACATATAGAACACCATTACATCATGTAAGAATAAATCATGGATTTGAATATAAACAATAACAAGTAGTTGTCATGCCGTCAAACACCTATAAATACCTCCAATGTTTTGATTCAAACACAGGCTCCCTTGAGAAAGATATGTACAACATATCGAAACGTTGGGCAGCTGGCTCTTTATATATATATATATATATATATATATATATATATATATATATATATATATATATATATATATATAATGGGAATTAAATTCTTAATACTGAAGTGTATTATTTTTCTCAGTAACAGTCGGCGAAATTCACTGCTTAACCTGTTCACGAATGATTGGACAGCTGTCAGATCTTTCACTTTCCCATTGGCTACTCACTCACCTTCATTTTCATGAAGAATACCGTGAACAGCCTGTGCTTGCTTATGATTGGACAGCTGCGTAAAACCTGGCAGATATTTGACTTTCCTACTGGTTAAACTTACTGTCTGTACCAGCAACTGTAACAGACACAGTTTATGTCCCACCCAGCTAATTTATGATTGGGCTACCGCAGAGAAAATGCAGCTATTCAATATAGTCTACAAGCACAGCATACGGGAGCAGCACGTTTAACAGACTGTTGACGCTTTTGTTGGAAAACGCGTTTAAAGCTGCACATTCTGTGAATGTTTTTAACCCAAAGCTTAAAAGTAAGGCATGTTTGCATTATATTGAACATAACACGAAATAATAAGCAAATAGTTCCCATGTCTGTGTACAGAATGATGCAGTCATCGCACCACTTGTAAAGAAGCATTGCAGTTGATTGGAGCACAGACACTACAGCGTGTTCAAACTCTTCTAATTTCATTCCTAACTTGTTGATATGCGAGCTACACTGCATGTGTGTGCCATCCGCGTCACGGTGACTGTCTGTGCATGTCTCTTTAAGAAACTGCAGCCTGACTCACTTCCACCGTCAGACAGGAAGTACATCTTAAGTGATAGCGTAGCTGCTTTGTGACAACAGTTACAGTTTATTGTTGATGGATTTTCACGCTTCAATGTTTTGCCGTCCACGTATGTCGCAGAGTATTTTGGTTTAGCAACCTGATGCAAATTGGGGTAAGTAGCTTAAAACCGCATTTCATACCAAAGGCTGCTCCTGGTCGTTTTTTGCACATTAATTCAACCTTTAGACAAACAGAATCGATGACAAAGATGATGTATTGACTATTGTATTGAATACACGTTTAATAACATCAAGGAATGCTGAGCATAGAGATATAAACACTGTAGTGTTGTAACAACATCCGAATGTCAGCTACCCTGTGCTATTCGGAGGCTAATGTCAACCCCACGCTCAGAACTTTACACAGCAGTACTATTACACATATGTCAATCTGGAATTTGCAGATCGTTCTACACCTCTGTTATAAACGCTACACAATACAAAGAGGTGTATTCTGTGATAATATGGGATGGTTCACGCTGTGTACTACAAACTTTAATCAGTACTTTTATAGTTTCTTATTAATATTATTTGGGACTATTTGGAATATTCCTAGCGCTGTGATACACACTAATGTCACAGCAGCTCGACTGAGCTTCCAGAGTGAGCGGATGGTCAGTGTACTATCCGCAGAGCGTTGTACTTTCACGCTGCGATCTGGACTCGGGTTTAAATATAGTTTAATTGTATCGGACAAATCCGCCTTGGCATAGTTTAATGCGGGGTACGGCACACTTCTCACACACTCAAACACAATTCTACCAAATTTCTCATCCTTGACCGTTGTTATATTAATATAACAATTCGAAACTTATTTACAAAAATATAGTAAAACAAAATACACCTGTACCGTTATAATACATACAACTACGGTTCACGTTGCGCTCGCGCAGTTTCTTTTTTATCCCCCCCCCCCCAAAAAAAAACATAAAGGAAAAAAACTATTCTTAAACGGGATGCCTTTGGCAAATGTGGCAGATCATATTTTAAAAACTTTTTCCCCTTCAACAGAACTAATTGAACTAAACGGCATCATTCACGCCTCTTTTACTAACACCATTTCTGTCCATACGCAACTTCAGTCCGTGCCACGTCATGTGCGACATATACATAACTCTTAAACTTAACCCCTACACCAAACCCTACCCCTAAACATAACACATACAAATTTGGTAATCTATTTGTATGTATAATCAAGCAGGTATTACTAACAATTAATCAACTCCCTACACACAAGTACTTAGTACACAAGTATCGACTGATGATATATAGCTAAACTTTTAACACCAACAGTTAAGGTAATGGGATGCTATAATTAAATGTACCAGATGCCAAACTTTGAAAATTATCAAAGAATACAATTCAGTACAACTTTGACACATTACAGAACTTTAGGAATCATTAAACTTAAAAAATTCAGTAAAATGATTTTATACTCTGACGCTTGCTGTTAAGGCATTGTAATAATGTGCCATTGAAATGAATACAAGTTCTTAGCTGCTCAGTAACAGACAGGATCTCCAGCCCTTACTGACGAAATAGAAGACAATTAAAGAATGAGGTGACTTTGTTTTAATTTGTTTAACTTCAACAATTTAAAGCACAGAATGCTCCTTCTAAAGTTTTGGTGGTCTGAATAAAGCTGTAAGCTTCATTTGCCTCCGTCTGCTCGTCCTTTTGTCAGCTAAATAACGTAATACACCACAGGTGCGTTTGGTTGATTAGGCAGTACCGTTGATCAAAGATAGGATAATTATCTGTACTGTACTAGAAAACGATTGAGGGCGAACTAGATCTAGCGGGTTTCTATTTTGCATAGATGCCCGCTGGAACCTTGAAGTGCTTAACTGTGAATTACATTTTAAAATCAATCCGCGTATAAATACTGGCTTTTTCCCTTAACATTTTAATCTACAACTAATCTGATAACATAAAAAGCTACTTAAACATTGACGCTGGTCTACAGACAAGCGAAGTCATGTCTGTGACAGGAGACGATAATGAAGGTCCAATTTGCAGCTACTGGACAGCAAATCAACAGGGAAGACACGACTGGTCCACAATTCTGTCATCGGCTGGATCCAAACAACACCCTCCCTCAAAACCAGCCAGTCAACCTCCCAACCCTATTTCCGTTCTTTCGCACCAGCAAATCCACTCCCTGCCAGCTTGAATGACGCCCCGCCTCCAACAAGAAGTTTCAAGTCAAACTCAATACTACACGGAATATCAACAATTCTACATGTCCAGATACGTTATATTAAGAAAGCGTAAGACCCCAATAAATAAATATGTTGGCAATAATAACGTTTTCTCTACGCGTGTGTCGTTTTTCTGTTTTAATTAATGGTAGGGACTATTTTCCTCAGCAGAGTGTTACCTGAAGAAATATCAGAAGTTCAAGGTAAATATAGTTTTTTTTTTTTTTTTTTTTTTAAAAAGAGAAAATAAATAAATAAATCATTTTCTAATAGCGATAAAGCCCTCTCGATGTTGGCTCTACGGTGTGGCAGGTTACCTTGACTTTCGTTAACGCCCTCTTCTATGGCTCGGGACGCATAACTCCAGTCGCGGTCATCTACCACACGGCAGAGCCCGCATCGACGGGCTCTATCGCTTAATTCTAACCGTTTGTTTCATGCCTTCTAAAGGCTACTACAGCCAATGTTCACCACCTGAACTGAAAGGTAATATGCAGTAATATTTTAACCTATATTTCATAAATAAATACATGATTTCTATGTTTTCCTCACTTTTTAAAAATGACTTATTAAAGCTTAACGACAAAATGTTGCAGAATTTTCTATTTAAGGGTACCATAACCGTGTGGTGTTTGAAGATGTTCGTCTTGAAATAATTCTGGGTGTATTGGACCATTGCTGAAACATTTGCACACATGCTGTGAAAATACTTACTTTGACTTGTTGATGTTGCGCAACATACTGTGTTTTTTGTTAACACTGTTTAGACAAAGTAAAGGCTGTAAACGTAACAGTCTACATAAGCAATGTAACCTGTCAAAATATAATTGCAAGAAATCCTTCTTTAATGGCTCTTGAATGAAAGGTTTGGAAGTAGGACATGCTGGCTGGTTCTAAATGTTTATGGACTGGAAATAGACGCTCAGTGGCTTCACACTGATAGCTTTTAAGGCTGAGGCATGTCGATAGTCAGTCCTGTGCATTGTTTTTGTGTAAAGGGTTTAAGCAAAGGAAAGCTCTTTTTTTAAAATTTAAATTTAGAAGCTGCAATTCTTTTTTTTTTTTTTTTTTTTTTTTTTTTTTTTTTTTTGCATTAAGCGCAGAGTCTGCATGCGATTGAGCTGACCTTCTTCCATCTGCCCCCACCCCCTTTGAGTGTTTACTGATGGGATTGGATCTGTGCAGGAGTCTTCAAAGTAACAGAGCAAGTTAAGAGCGTTGTTCTAGAATTACATAAGAACATAAGAAAGTTTACAAACGCGAGGAGGCCATTCGGCCCATCTTGCTCCTTTGGTTGTTAGTAGCTTATTGATCCCAGAATCTCATCAAGCAGCTTCTTGAAGGATCCCAGGGTGTCAGTTTCACAGCATTACTGGGGAGTTGGTTCCAGACCCTTGCAATTCTCTGTGTAAAAAAGTGCCCATTTTCTGTTCTGAATGCCCCTTTGTCTAATCTCCATTTGTGATGCCTGGTCCTTGTTTCTTTTTTCAGGTCGAAAAAGTCCCTTGAGTCGACATTGTCAATACCTTTTAGAATTTTGATTACTTGAATTAGGTCGCCACGTAGTCGTCTTTGTTCAAGACTGAACAGATTCAATTCTTTTAGCCTGTCTGCATATGACATGCCTTTTAAACCCAGAATGATTCTGGTCGCTCTTCTTTGCACTCTTTCTAGAAGCAATATCCTTTTTGTAGCGAGGTGACCAGAACTGAACACAATATTCAAGGTGAGGTCTTAACAATGCATTGTACAGTTTTAACATTAATTCCTTTGATTTTAAATTCCACACTTTTCAAAATATATCCAAGCATCTTCTTGGCCTTTTTTATAGCTTCCCCACATTGTCTAGATGAAGACATTTCTTAGTCAACATAAACTCCTAGGTCTTTTTCATAGATTCCTTCTTCAATTTCAGTATCTCCCATTTGATATTTATAATACACATTTTTATTGCCTGCGTGTAGTACCTTACACTTTTCTCTATTAAATGTCATTTGCCATGTGTCTGCCCAGTTCTGAATCGTGTCTAGATCATTTTGAATGATCTTTGCTGCTACTACAGTGTTTGCCACTCCTCCTATTTTTGTCATCTGCAAATTTAACAAGTTTGCTTACTATACCAGAATCTAAGCCATTAATGTAGATTAGTAATAGCAGAGGACCCAATACTGATCCCTGTGGTACCCCACTGGTTACTTCACTTAATTTTGAGTTTTTTCCTCTAATCAGTACTTTCTGTTTTCTACATGTTAACCACTCCCTAATCCAGTGGTTCGCAAAGTAATTTGGGCACGGGCATAAATTGGTCTTATTTATCTGTTTGCGGGCTCGCTGACTATTGCACTGCCTTCTCTAGACATACACAGTGTGTGTAATTATATATATATATATATATATATATTATATAATTTAGTTTTTTGTTTTAGCATTCTTGGCTCACTCTGATAAAGCCAAGTCCCAGGCAGTAAGTGTGCGTGCTGCGCTTATTAATTAAATAATTTACATAAAATACGCAATGCAAATATATTTAAATAGCATGTTTGCACAGATAACCATGAATAAACTAAAATAAGAGGATAGATAGCATCTCGCTTTGTTTCAATTTGTCAACAACACTGTTTTAAAGATCGCTCATCTCCAGAGGCTAATAAGAACATAAGAAAGTTTACAAACGAGAGGAGGCCATTTGGCCCATCTTGCTCGTTTGGTTGTTAGTAGCTTATTGATCCCAAAATCTCATCAAGCAGCTTCTTGAAGGATCCCAGGGTGTCAGCTTCAACAACATTACTGGGGAGTTGATTCCAGACCCTCACAATTCTCTGTGTAAAAAAGTGTCTCCTATTTTCTGTTCTGAATGCCCCTTTTTCTAAACTCCATTTGTGACCCCTGGTCCTTGTTTCTTTTTTCAGGCTGAAAAAGTCCCTTGGGTCAACACTGTCAATACCTTTTAGAATTTTGAATGCTTGAATTAGGTCGCCACGTAGTCTTCTTTGTTCAAGACTGAACAGATTCAATTCTTTTAGCCTGGCTGCATATGACATGCCTTTTAAGCCCAGAATAATTCTGGTCGCTCTTCTTTGCACTCTTTCTAGAGCAGCAATATTTTTTTTATAGCGAGGTGACCAGAACTGCACACAATATTCAAGATGAGGTCTTACTAGTGCATTGTACAGTTTTAACATTACTTCCCTTGATTTAAATTCAACACTTTTCACAATGTATCCGAGCATCTTGTTAGCCTTTTTTATAGCTTCCCCACATTGTCTAGATGAAGACATTTCTGAGTCAACAAAAACTCCTAGGTCTTTTTCATAGATTCCTTCTCCAATTTCAATATCTCCCATATGATATTTATAATGTACATTTTTATTTCCTGCATGCAGTACCTTACACTTTTCTCTATTAAATGTCATTTGCCATGTGTCTGCCCAGTTCTGAATCTTGTCTAGATCATTTTGAATGACCTTTGCTGCTGCAGCAGTGTTTGCCACTCCTCCTACTTTTGTGTCGTCTGCAAATTTAACAAGTTTGCTTACTATACCAGAATCTAAATCATTAATGTAGATTAGGAATAGCAGAGGACCTAATACTGATCCCTGTGGTACACCGCTGGTTACCACACTCCATTCTGAGGTTTTTCCTCTAATCAGTACTTTCTGTTTTCTACATGTTAACCACTCCCTAATCCATGTACATGTGTTTCCTTGAATCCCAACTGCGTTCAGTTTGAGAATTAATCTTTTGTGCAGGACTTTGTCAAAAGCTTTCTGGAAATCTAAATAAACCATGTCATATGCTTTGCAATTATCCATTATCGATGTTGCATCCTCAAAAAAATCAAGCAAGTTAGTTAGACACGATCTCCCTTTCCTAAAACCATGTTGACTGTCTCCCAGTACCCTGTTACCATATAGGTAATTTTCCATTTTGGATCTTATTATAGTTTCCATAAGTTTGCATATAATAGAAGTCAGGCTTACTGGTCTGTAGTTACCTGGTTCAGTTTTGTTTCCCTTTTTGTGGATCGGTATTACGTTTGCAATTTTCCAGTCTGTCGGTACCACCCCTGTGTCAAGAGACTGCTGCATGATCTTGGTTAGCAGTTTGTAAATTACTTCTTTCATTTCTTTGAGTACTACTGGGAGGATCTCATCCGGCCCAGGGGATTTGTTTATTTTAAGAGCTCCTAGTCCCTTTAACACTTCTGCCTCAGTTATGCTAAAGTTATTTAAAACTGGATAGGAACTGGATGACATGTGGGGCATGTTGTCAGTATCTTCCTTTGTAAAAACTTGTGAAAAGTAATCATTTAACATATTTGCTATTTTTTTTTCTTCATCTACTATTTTGCCATTTGTATCTCTTAAACATTTAATCTCCTCTTTGAATGTTCTCTTGCTGTTGTAATATTGGAAAAACATTTTGGAATTGGTTTTAGCTCCCTTAGCAATGTTTATTTCTATTTCTCTCTTGGCCTTTCTAACTTCCTTTTTGACTTGCGTTTGCAGTTCTGTGTACTCTTTCTGTGTACTTTCTTTTTGGTCCTTTTTTAATGCTCTGTAAAGTGCCTTTTTTCGCTGAATATTTTTTTTAATTGATCTATTAAACCATTTTGGCAATTTAGTTTTACATTTAGATTTGTCTACTTTAGGGATATAATTGTTTTGCGCCTCTAGTACTACATTTTTGAAGAACAACCATCCTTCTTCTGTGGGTGTTTTCTCTATTTTACTCCAGTCTACTTCTGTTAGTCTCTGTTTCATACCTTCATAGTTTGCTTTTCTAAAATTGTAAACCTTAGCTTTAGTCATTACTTTTGGGGATTTAAAAAACACTTCAAATGAGACCATGTTGTGGTCTGAGTTTGCCAGTGGTTCTCTGACCTCTGTTTTAGTTATTCTATCTTCGTTATTTGAAAAGACTAAATCAAGGCATGCCTCCCCTCTAGTGGGTGCCTTGACAAATTGTGTTAGGAAGCAGTCATTTGTCATTTCCACCATTTCTATTTCATCCTTCGCGCTACCCACCGGGTTTTCCCATTTTATTTGGGGGAAGTTGAAATCCCCCATTAGTATGGCTTCTCCTTTGCTACACACATTTCTAATGTCATTGTATAACAGATTATTGTGCTCACCGTCTGAATCTGGCGGTCTATAGCATGCTCCTATTATTATGCCTTTTGAATTTTTGTCTGTTATTCTGACCCATATTGATTCGGTTTTATTTTCTTTGTCCAGGTTTAACACCTGGGCTTCAAGACTGTTTCTTATGTATAGCGCTACCCCTCCTCCTCTTCTGTCCTGCCTGTCTTTCCTATACAGTGTATACCCACAAATATTATATTCGTCCCCATCACTCTCAGACAACCAAGTTTCTGTAACACCTATCACATCATAGTTACCTGTTAGTGCAGTAGCTTCAAGTTCTAGAATTTTGTTTCTGATACTTCTAGCATTTAGATAAATACATTTAATGGTTGTCTTACCTGAGTTGTTGTTCTTGTTTTGATGCGGTCTCCCTTCTGTTTTTTTGTTGATTTCTCCCCCCTTCCTTTCTAGTTTAAATGCTTCTGAACCTGCTCGAGGATCTTTTCTCCGAGTAGACTAGTTCCCTTGTTATTTAAATGCAGTCCATCCCGTCTATACAGATAGTCCTCGTTGTAGAATGTGGTCCAATGATCAAGATAGGTGAAGCCTTCCCGTGTGCACCACGTCTTCAGCCATTCGTTTTGATTAATTATTTCCAGCTGTCCATATGGTCCTTTGCAAGGTGCGGGTAGTATACCAGAAAATACCACAGTTTTGGTTTTCTCTTTTAATTTCCTTCCTAGCTCTCTGAATTTGTTTTGCAGGGATTTTGGTCTGTCTCTTCCAATGTTGTTTGTACCGATGTGGACGACTACTACCGGGTCGTCTCCTGTTCGTTCTAGGAGCCTGTCCACGTTCTCAGTGATGTGCTTGACCGAGGCTCCCGGAAGGCAGCACACTGTTGTAGTAAGGGGGTCCAAACTGCGAATTGAACTTGCTGTGTTTCTCAATATGGAGTCCCCAACAATCATGACCTCCCTTCTTTTTGCTGTCTGGTCACCACTGTCAATAGGGTCCTGGATGTTGTTCCTTTCATTCTCTTGTTGTTGGTTCTGCTCATCAAAATTCTGAAGTGACTCAAATCTGTTGGTTGTTTTGATTTCTGGTGGTTGTGTTTGACGAAGTTTCTTTTTTTCCCTGCTTCTGCCTACCTGAACCCAGCTGTTCTGACCTTCTATCTCCCTGGTGGCTTTCAGTCTGTTAGGGGTGATGCAGACTTCCATGAATTGTGGGTGTGCCAGTTCCTCAAGATCCTGTTGCTGTCTCACTTCTTCCAGCTCCATTTCTAGCATACTTACTAGTTTATGCAAATCCTGGATCGCGCGGCACTTTACGCACACTTGGTTTAGCTCCGCTGGGTTTTCTCGGATTTCCCACATCAAGCAGGTGTCACAGATTACTGGCTTGAAGACCATGTTGAGGTTTTTTTTTTTTTTTGAAGTTGAGTTTCTTCTGCAGCCGTCAACCTGCTTTCAAACTGCTTCGAAACTGCTCTGTACTTTTCCACGCTGTACTTCTCCCACTCGCTGTCGCTTCCACTCGCTGTCGCTGGGAAGACTGCCTCGTTTAACTGCGTTGTTCTGCTGTGCTGTCGGCTCCTCCCCTCGCCCGTGTCTCAAAACGGCGCTGAATTTGAATCAGCTGCTCCGAGTTTCAGCTTGTTTGTTATCAGAAAAACACACGCGGCTGTGTTTCCCCAATGTCCTCTGTTTTCTGATTAAAGCAATTCAAGATGCAATTTCTCCTTTCTGCTTCGAAACTGCTCTGTACTTTTCCACGCCTGTACTTCTCCCACTCGCTGTCGCTGGGAAGACTGCCTCGTTTAACTGCGTTGTTCTGCTGTGCTGTCGGCTCCTCCCCTCGCCCGTGTCTCAAAACGGCGCTGAATTTGAATCAGCTGCTCCGAGTTTCAGCTTGTTTGTTATCAGAAAAACACACGCGGCTGTGTTTCCCCAATGTCCTCTGTTTTCTGATTAAAGCAATTCAAGATGCAATTTCTCCTTTCTGCTTCGAAACTGCTCTGTACTTTTCCACGCTGTACTTCTCCCACTCGCTGTCGCTTCCATATATATATATATATATATAATGTGTACACACATGTGTATTTATTTTTATATAATATATATTATATATATAGTGTGTGTGTATATATATATATGTGTATGTGTGTGTGTGTGTGTGTGTGTGTGTGTGTGTGTGTATGTATGGCATGCATGCATAGACTGATGTAATCAATTTAATATGCATAATAGTTTAAGTTTACTAGCAATGTTACACAGTAATGCACAGCTACACATGTATTTTTGTTTTTTTAACCTTCCATAACGTCAGTGAATCGATGCAATGGCTTTTTTGGAGAACGATATATTGATAAAAAAATTAGGCATCACCCCAGCCTTAATACCTTTGAAAATGCACTGGAGTGGAAATCCTTCCTCATCTGTCAAACCAGAGGGGAAGTGTCTTTGCACAGAGCTCCATGCAGGGGTGTAACGTATTGAGAGGAACAGTAGTTCCTTGTACAAGTTAGAAAAACTTGTTTGAAACTACTGAGAGTCTCTTTACAGCTCCAAGAGTTTTGCTGTTTTCACCATGTTGCAGCAGCAAAACTAAATCACTTAGACCATCTGTACCAGTACCAAAAGTCTGAAACTTTCTTACATTAAATGTGAAAAAAAAAACGTAAATACGTCTTATATACAATGAGATATAAGTCGTCAAACTAAGGTAACGTTATTCTTCCTCTTCCGTTTACTTTTTTAAGAATGACTATTCAAGACTATTCAAACAGAAAAGCTAAATAACTTGACATCTACCAGTCACATGATTCCACATGTTGGTCAACGTCAAAATAAACCAGGGAATGCAAGCAGTTTGATATCCACACCATTTATATTTAACAATGAATTTATGTTTTAAAACACATATCGCACAAAAATTACCATTTGAACTTGCAACATGACGTCTTTGAAGAGTACACAGCCTTAACCTGCTGCGCCACTGCACTGTTGTTGAAATGCGTACATTTTTTAAGCTTACAGCCTTGCCTGACCAGCTTTTGTTGAAAACCTGAAGGTTCTGCTCAATTTCAAGAATTGCTTTATTTCCTGTTTGAAAATATCTAGTTTCCTGTTTGGTAGATACCATAGAATGGAATTGTACACAAAAGTGGCATGTAGCTTCCTTGTCTAAATCTCTGTAAGGAATACTTTGTTGGGTAGTAATATATAATATATAAATTATTAAATGCATAGAGGAATAAATATATTTCAAAATAAATATTTTTAAATAAATAAATGTAGAAATTAATGTTTATATTATAAATGTATAAATAAATTAATAAATAGCAAGCCAGAAAAAAATGTAATTAATTGATTTGGCTGATGCTTTTATCCAGAGCAATTGACATTTGTAAACCTATACAAAAGTATGTTTCATGTCAAAAAAAAAAAAAAAAAAAAAGCTACGAGACATTAGCGCTTCTTCACTTGTAGCATATGTGGAATAGTGGTTAGAGCACTGTGCTCCTGACTGGATGGCTGCGAGTTCCATCCCAGGTCGGAGACACACTGCTGCTTAAAACAAACAAAAAAAAAAGACCAGCAAAGAAAAAAAACTGACAAAATGCTGTGGCAAAGTGGTAATTATTCAAACAGGTGTATAGCAGGTGCGGTGCTGGTGCAGTAATCCCAAGAAACAGACAACAAAGTACAGGTGAAATGGTTTGTTTTTAATGGTTTTATAATCCAATGCCCAGTACTGAAAAGGGTTGCAGTCCCGCAAATAATAAGCACAGTACTAACACACACAGGATCAAAGTGAGTGCTCTCAGTGCTTGTGGTGAAGTACAATATAAATACGTGCTACAGTGGTGAAGTGTTGTCCGGGTTTATTGCTGGCCTATAGTAACCGCTCCGGAATGTGTTAGCCGTCTATAAACACACAAGTAACAATTATAGACAAGGCAGACAAAACAAACACGATTATTTATTTTGCACACTGCACGGGTCCTTCCAGGTTAGGTTTCGTAACCAAAGCGAAGGAACAGACTACGAGTCTCTTATTTATAGACAGTAACACGTTTAAAGCTTGGGACTCCCTGTCTGTAGCTTGGTGTTGTTTACATTATCTTCAGCATATTTTAAGTGATTGAAAGCTGAAATTACTTTTTTAAAAACACACTTTTCTTATACCAATACAGTATTGGTGAGCGATAATCAGTTTGTTTGAAAACCAGCCTTTAATCACTGATAATGGGTGCACAGGCGGCAATTCCACGAGTGCTGTGGGGCTCAAGCACCAATGGGAGAAAATAAGGTCCTGCACAGTGCAAATAAATCACCTGTTCTGTCAAATTATAGTGTGGATGCTTCACAAGCATCTATATAATTTAGTGGCGAGAGAGAATGTATGCATGTTTCCAGTCATACGTGGCTTTAGAAGACATCATCTTCTAGCCAGATTTGTGCCATAGCCTTATGTTTTCGCATACTGTCATTGATTTGCCCCATTGCCGTTGTGCTTTTATGCATCCAGAGCAGGTTAAACATTAGAAAAAAATCACTAATTTTGCTTCCCTTCCAGCGATTTCAGTTGGGCAGTGTGATGCCTGCTCGCAAAGATTATTATTTTTTTTTTTTTGTGGGCAGTGTGTTCCGGACTTAGTTGTTGTGTGTGGTGTGTGTTTTTTTTTTTTTTTTTTTAAAAAACCTGTTTCTTGTCTGAAATTAAAGTTATCCCGAAGGTGATTGGCTACTCTTGTAATTCTGCTGCAGGCCTGTAAAATGGTCAGATGTATGTACTACTGTAAAATGACCAGCCACTATGTAGAAAATGCATAATTAATTTACATTTATTTAGAACACATACTATTTTATGTATCCTGATTGGTCCAAATGAATACATCTTCAGCGATTTTGGACTTTTTTAGATTCAAATTGAATGATTCTGACAAAGTACCATTCTGTGTAAACATATTTATCAGCTGAGACACCATCATCCCAATGACTACAGTAAGTGTGGTGAAAAACAACCATCCGACAAGCCTGCTAAACATTCAGCCATTGAAAACCAAAAACAAATCTATCTCGCAATCATTTTCTAATGTTGCACCCTATCAGCCAGAAAGGACACGACTGAAACGAATTACCGATGCAGTAAACTCATTGCAAAATATATGGTTCCTATCAACACTAGTTGAAAATGATTGTCAGGAAATACCAACTCCCAAGTCAGAAAAAAGCAAATAGCCAAAGAGTTAACCTACATGCAATTATTTTCAAATACCCTTGGCCTGTTGTCAAGCCAAACCACTGAGCCATACATTAGCCTAACTGTACACTACTTTGATCTTGATTAGAACTTATGCAGCCTTTACAAATATTGTGGTTTCCTGATGACCACAGTGGGGAGCAATCGCACTGATGCTCAGTCTGCCTGGGGCCTGAGCGAAGAGCAGCAAATCTGCATCACCATAGATAGTGGATCCAAATGTCCTTATTCAAATTATGAAGAGATGTTAATATAAACTGTCTACCTGCAGCAAAGTGTGCTATGAGCTCCCGAAAATGCTGTTGGCTTATAGTGCTGAGACTGCCAATGCTTTTTTACTGTACAAAACAACATTGGTTTGAGAAAATCATAACCACTGCGTCCTTAACTGAAATAATAAAATAATAGCTCAAATACCACCATCCTACTTGGGGTACGTGATAAGAAATACTACTTGGTGTTTGGTTTTCAGTGGTCCAATGGTCTGAGTGTGCTTGTCCCTTTTCTCTCACTCCAGACTGCCGTTCGGTTTGTTTTTTTTTGTCTTTTTTTGTAATTAAATTTTTATTGAAAAATTCATATACAAAATAAACAGAACTGTTCGGTTTGTTTTTTAATTTTAAATTGTTTCTTCTAGAAGGGCAAGACTGGGGGAATAGCAGAACGATAGTTTTATTGATTGACCATCCGCCCAAGACCTCCCGACCACTTAGAGAGGGAGAGATGTGACGCACTCTCTCAGCCAACCTCTCTGTGTCATTTCCGTGATTAGCGGGTCCTCCAGGCTTTTGATCACCCCCTGCAGGAGCACGCATGTGGCCGATAGCCAGCATAGACCTCCCCTGCTACACGGGCATTGCATTTCAGGGAGCCAATAAAACACTATCTGTTGCTATTAACATACCAACCTTATTGCTGTTTCTTAAATGTTTTTAATATTCTCCTGTCCTGCAGATGTTAAACCAGCAACAGTCTGTGTACTAATCTGATTTTCCATTCATCCCTAGGTTACAGCCTGTTTTTGCTGACTCAGGATTTGAAAATGCATGAGAAATAGGATTCTGTGCACAACTTGACCCTGCCAAGCCATTCACTGCCCGCCACTCTGGGGCATGGTAGCTATGAACATAATTGAAATGAGATTGTGTTGAAATTCAGTGTTTACCGTGGCCATACAAGAATTATTGGATTTGTCATTATGGAAATAAACCCCAGAGTTTGAACTTGAATGAGCTACAGCATTATCATGAAAAACCTCAAGAAAGCCAAGAAGAATTGTTACTTTGACCAAAATGAATGCTGTTTATATCTGTGGAATGGGAATGTAAAGTAAGACTGACAATAAAATGTGAACCAACAAACTCTAATTTTCAGTTTGTTGATATAATGCTTCCATCGTGCACTACTCTTCCTTGGAATATTAATTTCGGATTGTCCTATATTATTGCACTATTATATAGCATAGGTACTGGTGTATTATGAAGTAATAACTACCAGTATAAATACCAGAAAAGTGATATAGTTCATGCCAGTTTCCTACATGTGTATTGTTTCAAATGCAGTATAGTAGATGCTTCCCTAATGTTCTGCAGTGTATAATTACTACTTTTAGAATCCAAATGATTCTCACTCTAGTCTCTGCTGCACAACAATATGGTGAGACAGCTGTATAGTATTATATAGTGATTCATTTGGAATTGAAGGCAGTCCCCACACTCAGATGACACTTCCCTTTGTCCTATGAAACCCTAAGCCTCCACCATGCCTAGAAGAGGCTTGCCCTTGCAAGCCCGGACTCGCTGGCTGCTCCTGGGCATTTCCTTGCTGCTCAGCCTGGTGCTGCTCACTTACCTACTGGAGTGCGCTCCTCCTCCTGACAGCAGCCCGGCTCTGCCTGGGCCGGCCGGGGAGCTTGTTGGAAAGGAGTATTACCAGGCCCTGCTGCAGGAGCAGGAGGAGCGCTACCAGAACCGAGCTGCCAGCCTTAAGCGGCAGATTGGCCAGCTCAAGCAGGAGCTCCAGGACATGAGTGAGAAGCTCAAGGTTCTGCAGGACAAGAAGGGTCTGGCCGGGGGAGGGGCCAGGGAGCAAGAGCCCAACGACCTTCTTGAGTACCTGCACTCGCAGATTGACAAGGCAGAGGTAGGCACAGGCGCCAGGCTGCCCAGCGAATACGCAGTGGTGCCTTTCGAGAGTTTTACCGCCACCAAGGTGTACCAGCTGGAGACGGGCCTGACCCGGCACCCTGAGGAGAAGCCTGTGAGGAAGGACCGCCGTGATGAGCTGAGCGAAGTCATCGAGGCCGGGCTGGAGGTCATCAATAATCCAGACGAGGAGGAGGAGGGGCAGGACAAGGAGCAGAGACTGACCTACAACGATGTGGACTTCGTGGAAGGTAGGGTCACTGCATTTTCAGAGTTTCAAACACACAAGTGAATGTATTTAGTGTTAGAACTAAGAAGGAGGGGGGGAACATGATTCAAGTTCAAGGGTAGGAGACATCTCCAAACTGGATTGTAGCAGAGTACACTTTACATAGTAGAACTAAGAGATACAGAGAAAGCAGCTTCCATCACAGGTAGAGAGACAGAGAACACAACTTCCATCACGGGTAGAAACAATAAGAGAACACAGCTTTCATCATGGGTAGAGCTGAACCGCAGTCTTAGCCTAGGAGGTGTCACCACTGTCTGTTAATGGATGCTGGTCTCATCCTTCAAACACACAACTGTCCTCCTTTACTAAGCCGCCTTTAGTCACGTGTAAGGTACTGCACGCAGGAAATAAAAATGTACATTATAAATATCATATGGGAGATATTGAAATTGGAGAAGGAATCTATGAAAAAGACCTAGGAGTTTTTGTTGACTCAGAAATGTCTTCATCTAGGCAATGTGGGGAAGCTATAAAAAAAGCTAACAAGATACTCGGATACATTGTGAAAAGTGTTGAATTTAAATCAAGGGAAGTAATGTTAAAACTGTACAATGCACTTGTAAGACCTCATCTTGAATATTGTGTGCAGTTCTGGTCACCTCGCTATAAACAAGATATTGCTGCTCTAGAAAGAGTGCAAAGAAGAGCGACCAGAATTATTCTGGGCTTAAAAGGCATGTCATATGCAGACAGGCTAAAAGAATTTAATCTGTTCAGTCTTGAACAAAGAAGACTACGTGGCGACCTAATTCAAGCATTCAAAATTCTAAAAGGTATTGACAGTGTCAACCCAAGGGACTTTTTCAGCCTGAAAAAAGAAACAAGGACCAGGGGTCACAAATGGAGTTTAGACAAAGGGGCATTCAGAACAGAAAATAGGAGGCACTTTTTTACACAGAGAATCATGAGGGTGTGGAATCAACTCCCCAGTAATGTTGTTGAAGCTGACACCCTGGGATCCTTCAAGAAGCTGCTTGATGAGATTTGGGGATCAATAAGCTACTAACAACCAAACAAGCAAGATGGGCCGAATGGCCTCCTCTCGTTTGTAAACTTTCTTATGTTCTTATGTTCTTATGTCAATGGGGTCCTGGATGTTGTTCCTTTCATTCTCTTGTTGTTGGTTCTGCTTATCAAAATTCTGAAGTGACTCAAATTTGTTGGTTGTTTTGATTTCTGGTGGTTGTGTTTGATGAAGTTTCTTTTTTTCCCTGCTTCTGCCTACCTTAACCCAGCTGTTCTGACCTTCTATCTCCCTGGTGGCTTTCAGTCTGTTAGGGGTGATGCAGACTTCCATGAATTGTGGGTGTGCCAGTTCCTCAAGATCCTGTTGCTGTCTCACTTCTTCCAGCTCCATTTCTAGCATACTTACTAGTTTATGCAAATCCTGGATCGCGCGGCACTTTACGCACACTTGGTTTAGCTCCGCTGGGTTTTCTCGGATTTCCCACATCAAGCAGGTGTCTCAGGTTACTGGCTTGAAGACCATGTTGAGGGTTTTTTTTTTTTTGAAGTTTAGTTTCTTCTGCAGCCGTCAACCTGCTTTCAAACTGCTTCTAAACTGCTCTGTACTTTTCCACGCCTGTACTTCTCCCACTCGCTGTCGCTTCCACTCGCTGTCGCTGGGAAGACTTCCTCGTTTAACTGCGTTGTTCTGCTGTGCTGTTGACTAGTTTGTCAAGCACTAGTCATTGACTAGTGCTTGACAAACATCTGCACAATACATGTATTTTCTTTTTTTGTATGTTTCTTCGGCATTGAAATGGAAAGGACCTTTTCTTTGTTTGTCTTTGTTTCTTATACCACCCAGTCGACCAAGTGAAAAAAAGATAGTGCTTGTACAAAGTCAAAAAACATTACAGCCCCTTGCACGAATTTGCAGCATCCTTGCCCACGAGATTCAAAGAATGTCTAAAGCAAGGCGAGTTCATTCTGGTTACCTGTTCTAGTCTGCATGCCCTTGTAGCAACCAGAAATGTTACTCGCATTGTCATAACTATCGCAACGGCATTCCTGTATGTCGAGCCCAACACCTTGAATAAATGTAAGAAATGCATTTGTCATTTCTTCTCCCTTGTGCCCTGTTGATTTAGGAAAAGCTACAAAGTGCTCCACAGGGCGATTTCCTTTGAGGTATCGCAAAACAACAGTGAGTCGATCAATGTGAGCATTGTCTTCACGTGAGTCTACAGATATTGAATAGTATTTTTCCATTTTAACTCAGTCCATCGGAACATCTAAAACTTTTGTCCATGATCTGAATTGGCTCCTCGCACACACTTGCTGACAAACAGTTGGTATGTCCCTTGCTTTTGTTAGTTTTAGTCTGAATGTGCTGTTCTAAGAATGCATCATACTCAGTAATCAATTCCAATAGACCAAGGTAGTTACTATTGTGTGCAGACCTAATTGTTTGATCATCACCTCTGAAAGCCAGCCCTCGCTCTGCAAGAAATGTTATCAAACTAACCAAAAGCTTCACTACATTTTGCTAGTAGTTTGTCAGCTCATCAATTTGATTCTGAATAGCATGGTTAGTGCAGCCTTCTGTTTTTGCTTACTCCGCTACATCTATCACTTGTGTGCCAGAATTCTTTCACTAGCATGCTTCCAGTCACTGAAGCCGGCGTTCGCAAATGCATTACTGGCAGCACCAAACTGTTTACATTCAAAGCAGTGCACCCGGCCAGTAATTGTTGAGTAACACAACCACTTACGCTCAATCTTTTCATCACTTTCACATTTACAAATTAACATGTCCACAGTGCAGCCTCACCCATCCTTGACTAATGTAAAAAATCCATCCTTCCATAGTGTTTTGTGAATTGCTACACATCCTTTCATGGCCCAATTCTCCTGCATTTCCACAATAGGCAAGTGGGGCCACATGCCCAATAGCATTTTTTTCCTCCAGTTCCCACACAAATGTAAAACCCCCCTAGCAGGGTTGTTCTGTCTTTAATTTATTTAAACACCACTCACACAGGTCGGGTTCTTTTCAGGGTCTCTGTTTATTCAACAAATATAGTAGGCAGGAAAGGTTTAATAATCTTATTAGGAGCAAGAGGGTTGCGTGGCCTCTAAGTAACAGACAAACATTATCATCAGGCCCTGAAGCCTCCCCACGTGCTACATCGTATCTTAGCAAATCAGTATAATTTAGCACATTCTGTACTTAACATAAAACACAGTATTTTACTTAATCAACAAAAACTAAATCCTTCTTCTTCTATTATGTGAAAGTATATATACACATGCTATTTTGCTTTTCAGTATTCCAGTCAATCTGTGCAACAGGTGCACCGACACACAGCTCTCTCTTTATCAGGAGATTTTCTCCCTCTGTCGAACCTGGTCTGATGTAACCTTTATTAACTCAGTGCCTTAAAGGGATAGCCCTGCATTTGGCATTTGAGGTAATATATATATTCCTTCCTGTGGTATACCCTTCCTATGGTGTCTCATTTTGTGAAATTACAAAATGATGCGTACACATTTTTTTAAAAACTTAATATTTTATTCAAAACTTGAATGCTTAAACTGAAGACTAAGGGTAAGATAAGTTAAAGTAAAGCAAAAACTGAAAAGAAAAAAACTGAAATATGTTGATTGCATAAGTATTCAGACCCGTCAACTCAGTATTTGGTGGAAGCACCTTTTTGGCAGCAATTGCAGCTGTAGGTCTTTTTGGGTAAGTTTCTACCAACTTTGCACACTGGCTTTGTGCAATTTGTGCCCATTCTTTTTGGCGGATTTACTCAAGCTGTCTCAAGATGCTTGGGGATCGCTTATGGACAGCAGTTTTCAAGTCTTTTTCAAGATTCAAGTCAGGACTTTGACTGGGCCATTCAAGGACATTCACTTTCAGATTCTTAAGTTGTTGAAAGGCACAGATCAGGGGATGGGCATGCTGTCCACCAGTCTTTCACATTGATGTTGGGTGACTTTATGCCACTCCTGGCGCAAAAATTCAAGCAGCTCGGCTTTGTTTGATGGCTTGTGACCATCCATCTTCCTCTTGATCACATTCCAGAGGTTTTCAATGGGGTTCAGGTCTGGAGATTGGGCTGGCCATGACAGGGTCTTGATCTGGTGGTCCTCTATCTACACCTTGATTGACCTGGCTGTGTGGCATGGAGCATTGTCCTGCTGGAAAAACCAATCCTCAGAGTTGGGGAACATTGTCAGAGCAGTAGGAAGCAAGTTTTCTTCCAGGACAAACTTGTACTTGGCTTGATTCATGCCAAAGCTGCCCAATTCCAGCCTTGCTGAAGCACCCCCAGATCATCACCGATCCTCCACCACATTTCACAATGGGTGCGAGACACTGTGGCTTGTAGGCCTCTC
Source organism: Polyodon spathula (assembly GCF_017654505.1). Classification (NCBI taxonomy): domain Eukaryota; kingdom Metazoa; phylum Chordata; class Actinopteri; order Acipenseriformes; family Polyodontidae; genus Polyodon; species Polyodon spathula. The sequence continues at coordinate 24,783,755 of NC_054546.1, forward strand.
CAGGTCTCTGTCTAACCATTAGACGACCAGGTGTTGGGCAAAGCTGAAAATTGGACTCATCTGGGGTGCGTCAGCAAGGCTGGAATCGGGCAGATTTGTCTGTGTGAAGGGCGCATGAATCAAGCTAAGTACAAGGTTGTCCTGGAAGAAAACTTGCTTCCTTCTGCTCTGACAATGTTCCCCAACTCTGAGGATTGGTTTTGCTCCATGCCACACAGCCAGGTCAATCAAGGTGAGGATGGAGGACCACCAGATCAAGACCCTGTCATGGCCAGCCCAATTTCCAGACCTGAACCCCATTGAAAACCTCTGGAATGTGATCAAGAGGAAGATGGATGGTCACAAGCCATCAAATAAAGCCGAGCTGCTCACCCAACATCAATGTGAAAGACTGGTGGAGAGCATGCCAAGACGCATGAAAGCTGTGCTTGAAAATCACGGTTATTCCACCAAATATTGATTTCTGAACTCTTCCTAAGTTAAAACATTAGTATTGTGTTGTTTAAAAGTGAATCTGAACTTATTTTCTTTGCATTATTCGAGGTCTGACAACACTGCATCTTTTTTGTTATTTTGACCAGTTGTCATTTTGTGCAAATAAATGCTCTAAATGACAATATTTTTATTTGGAATTTGGGAGAAATGTTGTCAGTAGTTTATAGAATAAAACAAAACTGTTCATTTTACCCAAACACATACCTATAAATAGTAAAACCAGAGAAACTGATAATTTTGCAGTGGTCTCTTAATTTTTTCCAGAGCTGTGTGTGTGTGTGTGTGTGTGTATATATATATATATATATATAAGTCAAAAAAGCACAGGCACCTAGCTGCCAGATCAGTGGAGAAAAATGCATTTAAAAACCATGATCTGCATTCGTAGAAAATACTTTTGTGAAATACTAATGAAATAATTTATATTTAACAATTTAGTATAAATAATTTCTACAAAGTGTCATTACCAAAACAAAATTAATTGTTATGGTAATAAAAATTCTAAGCATTTTTATGAGTTTATAAAAATCTGAAGCCTACACACTAACCTTGCCTAACTTTGAACATGTAAATCGTGAAATAATTCTAACCTGTAATCATTTGTTTTGTAAAACATTTAATCATAGCAGAATAGCATGTAATAACGCAGAATAAACCTAATCAATGTTTTTCAAACACTTGAAGTGATTTATTTATTTTTTTTAAGAAATGTTTGAAACTGATCTACTCACCAGGTAGCCATGATGGAATTGATACAATATCTTTTCATGATCACTGATCAAAGGTGTGGCTTAAGGTATATTTTCACTAGAGGGTAATGCACTGTCTGTTACTGTAATGACATTGAAAACGGGATAGGTTTTCAATGGCTTTTTATTGAAAAATAAAAAATTAATTAAATAGTTCAACATTATACTGGGACACTGAACTTTTAGAAATAATAAATTACCCTTAAAGGTTAGTAGTACGTAAAAATAATTCTGCATATTTGTTCAATTTTAATGAAAACAGCTAAAGAAATATATGTTGACTGCATCCGACAAAACTTTTTTTTATATTTAAATACACTTTACTTTGAGGTGGGGACTTCTTAACGAGTCCCATTTCTGTAGACTGACCATATTATTATTATTATTATTATTATTATTATTATTATTATTATTATTATTTATTATTATTATTATTATTATTATTATTATCTTGGCAGCTTAAACAATTAACATGAAATAGATCATGGTGCCGCATTGACAAGTTAGGATACTTACAGGAGGACAGTCAAATCTCATTGATACGAATTTCAAGGGACCAGCAACAAATGTTGTATAATGCCACTAATTCGTATTATCATGAGTAACCTATGAGCCAATTGTATACTGTCTGTTTTTCATTTAAGTTAGTCAGTGGTGCAGTGCTAAAAGATGCTCAGAATGAGCTGAACAAGTTAGTGGCACATGTGTGCTGTCTATTGCTTCCAGCGCATAGGGGCAACCAGAAATGTCAAAGAACATTGTTTTCAAGGCTTCTAAGCACACCCTGCTTAGGGAAAAATAAGTATTTGACTGTTCGCCTCTAAAATGCATTGAGCACAACTGGCAATGCACGAGAAAAGACTGGGAAATCGGCAACAATTGCGACTGTTTAAAACATGCTTTCAAAAGTTCTTAACAAATTGATGCAATTGTAAGTGTCGCAATTATCTGCAGCTTTCATACATCTCATTATGATATTTGAGAATCCTAATTTGCATTAGCTCTGCCCCCTATTTGCAAATTTATGCAGGAACACCCATAATTCATCTACACTTGAACCGCAAACAGAAACTGCAACCGCAAAGCATTCCCTAAAAAGTCTCAAATAGCATTGCGCCTGTCTAGTGCATTTCAGCCAAGACTTCTCACTTGTTTGCGACTTTTGTGACGGACGCAACACTTTAGTAAACCTACCCCTTAGTATTTATATTGTAGTATGTGCATAGTGTGAGCCAATTTTTTTCATATTCAGTATTTCTCTGTCACAAATGCATTCTTGTACAGAGATACATGTTGCGCTAATTTAAAGTTCTTATGATGTCTTTTCTGATTGGTAACAAACATATGTGTTTAATGCTACAGTTTAAATGCTTTGGTGTGTTTCAGGTCTGTACCGCACTGAGCGAGACAAAGGCACACAGTACGAGTTGTTCTACCACAAGGAGGGCGTGGCCGGGTTCCGGCAAGTCACTCTGTTCCGCCCATTTGGCCCACTCATGAGAGTGAGGAGCAGCACGCTGGAAGCCACCGGCACCGTCCTCAACATCATCGTCCCACTGGCAGGGAGGACTGAGGCCTTCGCACAGTTCATGCGCAACTTCAGGTGAAGTCAATGACTGTTGAAATGAGTGTTGAGTCGTGTTCTTCTATTGCTGGATGATGTGGATTCCACTCCCACAGGTGCTCATAATGCACCATGTGTGCGAGTGCTGATTTTTAATAGGGTAAACATTAACCTTGTAGAGGTTTCATAAACAGGGAAAATCAGACTTGACAAATTAATATAAAAAACGTAATGTTAGAAAAAGAAATATGAGTCCATGTGAGAATTGTAGATTTGTTGATATCGTAAGTGGGAACTATTTTCTGGTACAATGATGCTATTTTGTTAGTTGTGGATGTGCTATCTGGTATCACTGTCACTCCCTCTCTATGTTGTAATATGTACTATTCAAAGTCAGTTTAATTTAAAGTTTTGACTGGCTTTTTCAACTTAGTTGAATAATTATGACGTCAGGGTTCATCTCATACTTGCACTGATCCAGTTGCTCCTCCAATTAGTGACTGGTTGTTCTCATGTACATCTATGTCATGAACATGTAGTAAGTGATCACTTAAGGATGTTGTGGACTTTTGCAAAGCATAGCTTTTTATTTTATTGATATGTGCAGTTGCCTGTCCCTTGGCATACAATTCTAAGCAAAGCTACAGAAGTGCCTTGTGTCATCCAGAATCAAAGATGATAATGTCCTGGTGTCAGTCAGATGGTGTTTCCTTTTACCTGAATGGCTTTTGTATGTACATTACCACATTCCAAACAGCTGACTTACTACTCCCTTGAAGTCTATATTTAGGTACTATGTACACATTTGATAGTTCAGACCTTTCATTGTGAGTAAGTGCTAACGAACTTACTTGTTTTGTTTTTTCCTGGAACTTGACATGCTAAGCTGTAGAGCCCTACACCTCCCTGCTGGCTGCAACTGCTCAAAATCTATCTGAAAACAATGCATACATTTATTTTAATAAAAGGCAGCTAGTACACAACACTCTTCAGAATTACCTTAAAAAAATCAGAATAAGGCAACCCACATGAAGCTTTCTTAAACATTTGTTGCCCTTTTAATATAAAATATTGTTTTGTGAGCAACCTACAAAAATGGCAATTATTTGCAGTTCTTGCACAAAGACTAAAACCAACCCAATCTAAGAATATTTTAAGTAGTAGTAAGTACGTGAAGTGGCTGTAAAGAAAGCTGTTGCTTTATGTTCACTACTTGTTCAAGTAGAACTAATTTCTTAAGGCGTTTTTCTAATTTATTCATAGATAAAAGTATTTTAGTAAGTTGCAGTCCATCAGTGTGCTTTTAACACTTAGCAGTTCATGTATTCAGCACTTGTCAGGGGCATCATCCAGTTTATTTTCACACACGCTGTTTATTTTACACGCGCTGTTTAAATTTTTTTTTTTCAGAGTAAAACAGGTTTAAAAGACCCTACATAGCAAAAGAACATCAGTACGGCATCTCCAGCCAAGCCCCACCCCTTGTTCGCTGTATTTCACATACCGCTTTATAAAACAATAATAACAATATTTTTATATAGCACCTTTCATAGTGGACCACCATCACAAAGAGCTTTACAAGATACGAGACTCTGCGTGAACTATGCATCACTGCAGAGTCACTTACAACATCTCGCCCGAAAGACAGAACACAAGGAGGTGAAGTGACTTGCTCAGGGTCACACGAGTCAGTGGCTGAGCTGGCGGATGCTTACACTCGGCAAGAACAATGACAATACGAAAACACAAAACAGACAGAGAATGAATGTTCGACCCAGGGCTTAAACAGTGAGGTTAATTGATAGATTGCCGTGGTTAACTATGGGGAAGCACCTGCTCCTGCTCCCTCAACAACACCTTAAAAGGTTATATTAGTCCCATTTTCTACCAGATGTTCAACAAATACTGCACCTGATAGGGGAAACAAGTCCAATAAATCACTGAGGAACTCAAACAATAGTTTAATGGGTGATCACTTGTTTTATCACCAAACTCCTCAATAATGCGATCCAAGTCATTATTTTATTACAATAACATCTCAAAGAGCTCTGCAAATGTCTGTGATATTCTTTGATCGCTGGATGTGGAAGCAGCTATCTCCTTTGTTTTTGTCTGTGTTATCTCTCTGGTGCAGAAAGCTTTTGACAATGTCCCGCACAAAAGATTAATTCTCAAACTGAACGCAGTTGGGATTCAAGGAAACACATGTACATGGATTAGGGAGTGGTTAACATGTAGAAAACAGAAAGTACTGATTTAGAGGAAAAAACTCAGAATGGAGTGTGGTAACCAGTGGTGTACCACAGGGATCAGTATTAGGTCCTCTGCTATTCCTAATCTACATTAATGATTTAGATTCTGGTATAGTAAGCAAACTTATTAAATTTGCAGATGACACAAAAGTAGGAGGAGTGGCAAACACTGTTGCAGCAGCAAAGGTCATTCAAAATGATCTAGACAAGATTCAGAACTGGGCAGACACATGGCAAATGACATTTAATAGAGAAAAGTGTAAGGTACTGCACGCAGGAAATAAAAATGTACATTATAAATATCATATGGGAGATACTGAAATTGGAGAAGGAATCTATGAAAAAGACCTAGGAGTTTTTGTTGACTCAGAAATGTCTTCATCTAGACAATAAGCTATAAAAAAGGCTAACAAGATGCTCGGATACATTGTGAAAAGTGTTGAATTTAAATCAAGGGAAGTAATGTTAAAACTGTACAATGCACTAGTAAGACCTCATCTTGAATATTGTGTTCAGTTCTGGTCACCTCGCTATAAAAAAGATATTGCTGCTCTAGAAAGAGTGCAAAGAAGAGCGACCAGAATTATTCTGGGCTTAAAAGCATGTCATATGCAGACAGGCTAAAATAATTGAATCTGTTCAGTCTTGAACAAAGAAGACTATGTGGCGACCTAATTCAAGTGTTCAAAATTCTAAAAGGTATTGACAGGTCGACCCAAGGGACTTTTTCAGCCTGAAAAAAGAAACAAGGACCAGGGGTCACAAATGGAGATTAGACAAAGGGGCATTCAGAACAGAAAATAGGAGGCACTTTTTTACACAGAGAATTGTGAGGGTCTGGAATCAACTCCCCAGTAATGTTGTTGAAGCTGACACCCTGGGATCCTTCAAGAAGCTGCTTGATGAGATTCTGGGATCAATAAGCTACTAACAACCAAACGAGCAAGATGGACCGAATGGCCTCCTCTCGTTTGTAAACTTTCTTATGTTCTTATACAGTGCCTTAAGAAAGTCCACACCCCCTTTCAAAATTTTCACCTTCTGTTGTCTTATAGCCTGGAATTAAAATGCATTAAAATATTTTTATTTATTTATTTATTTATTTTTATTTATCTACACATCCTACCCCACAACCTCCAAGTGAAAAAAAATATATAGAAATTTGTAGAAAATTAATTTAAAATAAAAACTGAAATAGCGTGGTTGGATAAATGTCGTCGTCCCGTCCCCCCCCCCCCTTGTAATAGCAATCCTAAATTAGCTCAGGTGTAACCAGTCACCTTCAAAATCACACACCAAGTGGCCTCCACCTGTGTTAAATTGTAGTGATTCACATGATTTCAGGATAAATTCAGCAGTTCCTGTAGGTTCCCTCTACTGAGTAGTGCATTTCAAAGCAAATATTCAACCATGAACACCAAGGCACTTTCAAAAGAACTCCGGGACAAAGTTTTTAAAAGGCACAGATCAGAGGGGGTGGGTATAAAAAAAAAAAATCAAAGGTCTTGAATATCCTTCGAAGCACAGTCAAGACAGTTATTAAGAAGTGGAAGATTTATGGCATCACCAAGACCCTGCCTAGATCAGACCGTCCCTCAAATTGGATGACCGAGCAAGAAGGAGACTGATCAAAGAGGCTACCAAGAGGCCAATGGCAACTTTGCAAGAGCTACAGGCTTTTATGGCTAAGACTGGTCAAAGTGTGCTTGTGACAGCAATATCCCAAGCACTCCATAAATCTGGCCTGTATGATAGGGTGGCAAGAAGGAATCCTTTACTCAAGAAAGCCCACCTTGAATCCTGTTTTGAAGTATGCAAAAAAAAAAAAACACTCAGGAGATTCTGTATCCACGTGACAAAAGTTTTGTGGAAAATAAAATGGAACTTTTTGGCCTAAATGCAAAGCCTTATGTTTGGTGCAAAGAACACCATCTTGAAGAACTCCTTGAAGAAAACCTGCTTCCCTCTGCAAGAAAGCTGAAACTGGGACAGAAGTTTATCTTTCAGCATGACAACCATCCAAAGCACACAGCCAAAGCTACACTGGAATGACTAAGGAACAAAAAAGGTAAATGTCCTTGAGTGGCCCAGTCAGAGCCCTAACCTAAATCCAATCAAAAATTTGTGGCATGACTTGAAGGTTGCTGTCGATCAACACTCCCCAAGGAACTTGACAGCTTGAACAGTTTTGTAAAGAGTGGTCAAATATTGTCAAATCTAGGTGTGCAAAGTTGGTAGAGATCTCAACAGACTCACAGCTGTAATTGCTGCCAAAGGTGCTTCCACCAAGTATTAACTCGGGGGGGGGGTGGAGACTTATTATGATCTTTCAGTTTAGTATTTTTAATATATACGTTTTTTTTCTCAAAAACGTATTTCCCCTTAAGTGTGGAGTATGGTGTGTAGATAAATGAGGATTTTTTTTTCCACTTAACTGCATGATACTCTAAGGCACTGACGCAACAAAATGTGAAAAAAGTTCAAGGGGGTGTAGACTTTCTATAGGCACTGCATGTATTGCTCAGATACGCCCCCTTTTTATTTATTTATTTATTTTGCTTCATTAGGCTCCTATCGGTCTCACTTGGCCATTGAAAGGTTTTCTCTGCTTTTTCTGGAGAAAAAACAAGGCCTGTGCTTTATGTCTCTTTGATGTCGGACATCAGACTGAAAAGGGAAAATTGTAATGTTGGACCTGGTTGGACCTATAGGACCGCAAAGAGTTAAATTTGAAGTTTTTGTTTAGGGGGTTTATATAAGTGGGGGAAAAAAAAAGACATTTTGAATAATACTTTTTAAATTTTAAATCCTACCTTTTCAAAACACGACATGTAAAACCATCGAGGCAGCGGCTAGGAAATTGAAGACACCTATAGGTGTTTCATAAAACACATTTTAAGAGGATTATTAAAACTACAGAAACATTAATAATAACATGTAGAAACGTAGTTTATAATGATAGTACCTACTCTGCTTTTGCATGCCACCAAATCCCTTCACCATGCTGTAAAAAAACTACGACTCCCAAGATTCCCAGCGCACTTGGATGAAACGTCACTCTAAGAGGCGTGGTCACAGATCTTGCCTGCTAGTACAGACTCGGAATGAGTCCTGCAGCTGTCGTTATTGGTTTCTTCATTTTATCAGTCAGACAATTCCAACTGACGACTTACGACGGAGGCTTCTGGATATAGTATGTTACCGGAAGCAGCAGCGGCAGCTTTTCATTTTGTAGTGTTATATCGAATGTTGTGCATGTTCTGAATTAGTGTAAGAATAAAACAACCAAAATATATTCATCACCAAAAGGTGTCTTGTCTAGGAAGACAACACTTTTGGGTGGGTGGCGGGGTGGGGGAATTAGGTATTTTACAGTGGCTCTCAAAGTATTCACCCCCCTTGGACTTTTCCACATTTTATTGTGTTACAACATGGAACCAAAATGGATTTAATTAGGAGTTTTTGATCAACACAAAAATCTACAACTGTTCTAAATTAATTACAAATACAAAACAGAAAATAATTGATTCCTTAAGTATTCACCCCCTTGAGTCAATATTTGGTAGAGGCACCTTTGGCAGCAATTACAGCCATGAGTCTATTTGGAAAAGTCTCTTCCAGCTTTGCACATCTGTACACTGTAATTTTTGCCCATTCTTCTTTACAAAATTGCTCAAGCTCCATCAAGTTGGATGGGGATCTTTGGTGAACAGTGCTGGAAGATGAATCTTCTCCTAAGCCCCAGGTCTCTTGCAGACTTCAGCAGGTTTTCCTCCAAGTTTTCTTTGTACTTTGCTACATCCATTTTGCCCTCTATCTTCACGAGCTTTCCAGGCCCTGACGCAGAGAAGCATCCCCATAGCATAAGAACATAAGAACATAAGAAAGTTTACAAACGAGAGGAGGCCATTCGGCCCATCTTGCTCGTTTGGTTGTTAGTAGCTTATTGATCCCAAAATCTCATCAAGCAGCTTCTTGAAGGATCCCAGGGTGTCAGCTTCCAACATTACTGGGGAGTTGATTCCAGACCCTCACAATTCTCTGTGTAAAAAAGTGTCTCCTATTTTCTGTTCTGAATGCCCCTTTTTCTAAACTCCATTTGTGACCCCTGGTCCTTGTTTCTTTTTTCAGGCTGAAAAAGTCCCTTGCGTCGACACTGTCAATACCTTTTAGAATTTTGAATGCTTGAATTAGGTCGCCACGTAGTCTTCTTTGTTCAAGACTGAACAGATTCAATTCTTTTAGCCTGTCTGCATATGACATGCCTTTTAAGCCCGGAATAATTCTGGTCGCTCTTCTTTGCACTCTTTCTAGAGCAGCAATATCTTTTTTATAGCGAGGTGACCAGAACTGCACACAATATTCAAGATGAGGTCTTACAAGTGCATTGTACAGTTTTAACATTACTTCCCTTGATTTAAATTCAACACTTTTCACAATGTATCTGAGTATCTTGTTAGCCTTTTTTATAGCTTCCCCACATTGCCTAGATGAAGACATTTCTGAGTCATGATGCTGCCACCACCATGCTTCACGGTAGGGATGGTGTTCTCAGGATGATGTGTGGTGTTAGGCTTGCACCAAACATATCGCTTAGCCTTGAGGCCAAAATACTCTACTTTCGTCTCATCAGACCATAGAATCTTCTTCCACTTGGTCTCAGAGTCTCCCACATGCCTTCTGGCAAACTCTAGCCGAGATTTGATGTGAGTTTTTTTCAACAATGGCTTTCTTTTTGCCACTCTCCCATAAAGGCCGGTTTTGTGAAGCACCCAGGCTCTTGTTACCATATCCACAGTGTCTCCCAGCTCACCCGTGGAAGACTGTAACTCCTTTAGAGTTGCCATAGGACTCTTGGTGGCCTCCCTGCCTAGTGCCCTTCTCACCCGAATACTCAGTTTTTGAGGACAGCCTGTTCTAGACAGATTCACAATTGTGCCATATTCTCTCCATTTCTTAATAATAGACTTTACTGTGCTCCGGGGGGGATATTAAATGCCTTGGAAATGTTCTTATATCCTACCCCTGTTTGGTGCTTTTGAAGAACCTTATTCTGGATTTGGTTTGAGTGTTCCTTCATCTTCATGATGTAGTTTTTGTTAGGAAATGTACTAACCAACTGTGAGACCTCCCAGAGACAGGTGTATTTAACTTGAAATCATGTGAAACACCTTAATTGCACACAGATGGACTCCATTCAACTAATTACGTGACTTCTAAAGACAATTGGTTGCACTATGATTTATTTAGGTGTGTCATAGCAAAGGGGGTGAATACTTATGCAATCAATTATTTTCTGTTTTATATTTGTAATTAATTTAGAATAATTTGTAGATTTTATTTTTCACTTTGACATTATGGACTTTTTTTGTGTTGATCAGTGGCAAAAACTCCTAATTAAATCAATTTTGTTTCCATCTTGTAACACAATAAAATGTAGAAAAGTCCAAGGGGTTGAATACTTTTGAGAGCCACTGTAGCTGTTTCTGCACTTACTGGATGTTATAATCTGTGATTATAAAGATATTTAGTAAGCAAAAAGTCTGATTGGGGTGGTGTGTCTGTGGGCGTTGCTGACATGCTTGTTTTTTGCCCTGTGCAGGGATGTGTGTATACTGCAAGACAGACTTGTCCATCTCACTGTGGTATATTTTGGACAGGAAGGCTGGACAGAAGTGAAAACCATCTTGGAAACTGTAGCAAGGTTTGTACACTACTATCAAGAAATATTAGAAATGTGGGTTAAAATAAATAAAAAATACTAAATATGATGCCTAAAGCAATAAAGTGTTTCACTGTAATGATCAGTTTGACACTCCAGTGATCAGATTGACACTCAAGTGTCTCTTTCCACAGTTTCACATGCTGAACACTAGAAAGCAGACCTGTTAATTTACATTCTGCATTGCACTTTTAGGGCCCTTTTTATACCTAGTCAGTTTATAAAGGTCTGATTTAGAATACACTTGAAAAGGAACTACAATATTGCTATTTTGCTTAGATTGGTTTCACCCCAGAAAATAGCCTCCAAATGAATTCAAGTTCACTTTACTGGGTTTGCTTTGCAGTGAACCTGATTGTCTGGAGGTGTGCACTTGACCAAAATGTTGCCCAGACAAGTTAGAGGCAACAATTGTGTGAATGTTGGGCCCCAGCACCTTTCCAATTGTGCCCATTTGCTTGATGCTTGACAAGGCTGCCCCAATTGCTTCTCCTAACTTGGGCTTTTGTGTTTGATATCAACATTTTAAACGGCTGTTACTTTTTTCTTTCTTTTTTTTTAACCCTGGTTTTCTCCTCAATTTAGTGTGCCCAATTATTGTCTGTATCCCCCACCCCTGCCGACTCGGGGGAGCGGAGGCTGGAGCGCGCGTCCTCTGAAATGTGCTCCTGCCAATCCGTCATTTTTCGCACTGTGGATCCACAGCGAGGCCACCAGACCTATAGTGCCAGAGAACAACACAGATCTGACGGCTCCACTGCAAAGTCATAGGCGCCCTATCAAACACAGGGGTCGTGAGCCGTGGATTCCCCTGCCAACCTAAGCCCTCCCTACCCTGGCAGCACTCGGCCAATTGTGCGCCACCCCTTAGGAATTCCCGGTCATAATCGCTATTGCGTTTTTCTAACTTGTTTTTCTACATTTACAATGTTTTTGATATCGCTTCTTTTTTTACTTCATCAAATATGAATAAAGTGAGGGAAAGATTCCAGAATGTGTGTGGTAAATAGACAGATAAGACAAGAGAGTAATAAGTAGAGTAATATAACAGAAATGAGAAAATACTTTAAAGTACAATAATGGCAGAAGGGACTTTTGGACAGTATTGAAAGTGAAAAAAACACTGTATTCTTTTAGTTGCAAATGTACATCCATGAGTGGTGAAAACAATATGTATTTTGGTAGGTATTGATATTTGCGTAGGTACAAAAGTTAAAAATGTACATATGCATGTCAGTGCTAAAGGGCAGTATACTAGCACATTTTAATGCTGAAAAAAAATCTCCTTGTTATAGAGGTGTTATGAACTTAGGCCAATGTAAGGCATTTGTAAAGCATTCTGTCTCTTCATAAAAGGCCATATCCATGTCCTTTGCATTTGTTGGCAATGGTCTGACTTCAATGAGTGCATCATTTGCATGCACTCATTTTCCAGTAGCACCCACAGCAAGAAGAGACTCATAGTGTCCTGAAGTAACCCTGTTCTTGGTGTATGATAATGGAAGATAATTGGTTATTCCTGTTGTCCACAGTATTTTTGCTCTTCTGCACAGAAGTAAACTTGGCATTGTGTCGCTTTGTAACAGTTCTGTCTGGTTTGGACTGCAGTCATTCTTCCTGCTGACTGAATAAGTTCACGTTTCATGTTTGGAGAAGTTCTGCATTGCCTACATTTGCTACCAAGAATCATTGCCCATTTGTCATTTCTGTAAATGAGTTCTTCCGAACAAATGGAGTCTGTACCAGCAGGTACATGTAGAGGGTAAACATACAACACCTGTCTGTTTGATGGGTTCTCTTAAGAAGTGACAAATATCCACAGTAGTTAGAGATGCAGTGGATGGCAAGTGATCATACAACGAAGCTCCTGGTAGCCTCTTGTTGACTGTTTTGTAATGAATTCTTCAGGGGTTGCAATTGAAGAAGGCACTGCAATGTTGGATTTGCATAGCATGAGGTGAAATTTGGATTGCTCAAGCCTCTGAATGGATGTGTAACTGCAAGTGTTCTCTTAGAAGATTGAGGCTTTTGCTCTTCATGAACATTAGGGATGGCTCGGTAAATGAAATGCACTCAATCTTTTACCTTGTGTTCCTTATGTGTGTTGGTCTCCTTCAAGCTTATCAACTTAGGGCAATAAATCCCTCTGAGCCTATTGTACTCTGCACCTGCAGTTTGAGGTGCATTAATGCAGGTGGGGGTCAAACAGTTGATAAGGTGGACACCGCTTAAGGATGTAACTCTGGAAAGTGTAACGAAACTTTGTCCATAGGAGGAAATGGAGTTAACAAGATCCAGCCTGACTCTTTTTAGAGTCATACCCTGGCATTTGTGAATGATGATTGCATGAGCACCAATGACTGGGAACTGCTCTCAAACAATGTAGACTGTGTCCCTGATTTCATACTTTGAGCGTAAACATTCAAAGGTATGGATGACTCCATTGACCATACTTGTGTTTTCCAGATAGTAGGTAGAAACAGCTTGAAGCTTCCCTATTGCCCCATTGATGGGATCAGTGGTAGTGTCAATGTTCTTGCGAAGCACCAGTTTGCAGCCTATTTTGACTCGTATGGTAGTTTGCACTCCAGCTGTATGACTGCAGTCAGCCTTGTAGTCATTAATTTTTTTTTCAGCACATTTCTCTGGAAGTTACAAGGGCAGTCCACAGTCCATAAGATGAATGTCCTCTCCAGGCATACGATCAAGCACAGCAGTCTGGATCTGGTTATAGGCATCTACAGTAGGCATGATGCAGGTTGAGCTTGCATCTTTGTCATCTAAGTCTTTCATGTGTTTGATAATTAGTTTTTTGTAGCTGGAAATATCTCTTATTCCATAGGTATCAAGCGTAAAGTCAACAAACTGCGATCAGCTTGATTGGTGGCTCAGAGTCAGTCATGGTTAAGGAGGTTACCAAAAGTTCTGACCTGTTTCTGGCACATATTATGTGTCAGTTCAGCATATGCAAACAAATTTCACAGATCCCATGGAGTCAGTCAGTTTGTGCAATTCCTCTTGAGTAACTGGCACATATGGTGGTTTCTGATGCACAGGTGGAAGCTGTAGCAAATCCCCCAGAAGTAAGATGTTGATTTTTCCAAAGCAGACATCATCTGTATTAGCAGTCTGGAAAAATCTCACACAGACAAAGGTGACATTGGAAATCATGGACACCTCGTCAATAATGAGGAGGGTCACATCTCACATGTCTGTATAAAGGCATTGCAGTACCTCATCAGAGAGATTACAATACCGGTGTTTTTCCATGTTCCACTGGAAGCATTAGTAGTCTGAGAATTGTCATCCCATTGATATTGTAAGCTGCTGCCAGTTAGTGCTGTGATTGCCACGTCTTTTCCTACGCTTTGTTTCACCCATGCTGTGACAGTTTGAATAAGAAAAGTCTTCCCTGTGCCTCCAGTGCCACTCAAAAACATGCAGCGGATGGGGGCGTTTGTTTCAGTTTGTTGCAAAGTTTTTGCAATGTGGTCAAACACTCTCTGCTGATCTTTCTTAAGGCGCTTAAGCATGTCTTCCCAGCGACAGCGAGTGAAAGAGACAGCGAGTGGGAGAAGTACAGGCGTGGAAAAGTGCAGAGCAGTTAACAGCAGTAAGGAGAAATTACATCTTTAATTGCTTTAATCAGAAACACAGGAAATTGGGAAAACACTGCAGCTCAAAGTCAAGCAGCTGCCTGTGTTTTTCTGATAACAAGCTGTGAAAAGCTGTGATTAAAAATCAGGGTTATTCCACCAAATATTGATTTCTGAACTCTTCCTAAGTTAAAACATTAGTATTGTGTTTACAAATGAATATGAACTTATTCTTTGCATTATTCGAGGTCTGACAACACTGCATCTTTTTTCTTATTTTGACCAGTTGTCACTTTCTGCAAATAAATGCTCTAAATGACAATATTTTTATTTGGAATTTGGGAGAAATGTTGTCAGTAGTTTATAGAATAAAACAAAAATGTGCATTTTACCCAAACACATACCTATAAATAGTAAAACCAGAGAAACTGATAATTTTGCAGTGGTCTCTTAATTTTTTCCAGAGCTCTGTGTGTGTGTGTGTGGTGTGTGTGTGTGTGTGTGTGTGTGTGTGTGTATGTGTGTATATATATATATATATATATATATATATATATATATATATATATATATATATATATATATATATATATATTAGTGCCAATTTTCTCATATTACCGAATTACAAATGGTACATTGAAATTTCGTTCTGTTTGATATTTTATTTTTAAACACTGAAACTCAGAATCAATTATTGTAAGGTGACATTGGTTTTATGTTGGGAAATATTTTTAAGAAAAATAAAAAACTGAAATATCTTGCTTGCATAAGTATTCAACCCTGTGCTGTGGAAGCTCCCAGTTTGCACAGATGAAAGAAATTGCCCTAACGAGGACACAATTACCTTACCGTTGGCCTCCACCTGTGAACCATTAAAGTTGCTGTCACATTTTCTGGATAAAAACCCCACTGTTGAAGGATCATTGGTAAGGCTGTGAATCTGAAGGAAAATGAAGACCAAAGAGCATTCTACACAAGTTAGAGAGAAAGTAATACAAATGCATAGATTAGGGAAAGGGTACAAAATAATATCCAAGTGTTTGGATATCCCAGTGAGCACATTTGGATCAATAATCAGGAAGTGGAAGCTGCATCACACCACCCAGGCACTGCCAAGAAAAGGCTGTCCCTCAAAACTCAGCGCTCAAACAAGGAGACTTGTAAGAGAAGCCACAGAGAGGCCAACAATCACTTTGAAGGAGCTACAGAGTTCAGTGGCTTGGAGTGGAGTAATGGTGCACCAGTCAACCATATCAAGAGCTCTGCATAACACTGGCCTGTATGGGAGGGTGGCAAGAAAGAAGCAGTTACTCAAAAAGTACCATCTGAAAGCACGTCTGGAGTTTGCCAGAAAGCATGGGAGTGACCCAGCTGCATTGTGGGAAAAGGTTTTTTGGTCAGATGAGACCAAGATAGAGCTTTTTGGCCAAAACTGAAAGCACTATGTGTGGCGCAAACCTAACACTGCCCATGCCTCAAGACACACCATCCCTACAGTGAAGTATGGTGGCAGAATCATGCTGTGAGGATGCTTCTCATCAGCAGGGACTGGGCATCTTGTTACAATTGAAGGAAGAATGGATGGAGCAAAATACAGGAAAATACTGCAAGAGAATCTGCTTCAGTCTGCTAAAAAACTGAAGCTTGGGAGGAAATTCACCTTTCAGCAGGACAATGATCCCAAGCACAAGGCCAAAGCAACACTGGAGTGGCTCAAGAACAAAAAGGTGAATGTCCTACAGTGGCCCAGTCAAAGTCATGATCTCATCCCATTGAGAGTCTGTGGCACTATTTGAAAATTAAGGTCCACAAGTGTCGTCCAACCAACCTGAACAACCTGGAGAAAATCTGCCAAGAAGAAAGGGCCAAAATTACTCTGACACTGTGTGCAAAGCTGGTACATACTTACCCCAAAAGACGTAAAGACAGGCTAAAAGAATTGAATCTGTTCAGTCCTGAACAAAGAAGACTACGTGGCGACCTAATTCAAGCATTCAAAATTCTAAAAGGTATTGACAGTGTCGACCCAAGGGACTTTTTCAGCCTGAAAAAAGAAGCAAGGACCAGGGGTCACAAATGGAGTTTAGAAAAAGGGGCATTCAGAACAGAAAATAGGAGACACTTTTTTACACAGAGAATTGTGAGGGTCTGGAATCAACTCCCCAGTAATGTTGTTGAAGCTGACACCCTGGGATCCTTCAAGAAGCTGCTTGATGAGATTTTGGGATCAATAAGCTACTAACAACCAAACAAGCAAGATGGGCCGAATGGCCTCCTCTCGTTTGTAAACTTTCTTATGTTCTTATGTTCTTATATATATATATATATATATGAGTTCTGATTGGAAATCTCCCTACCGACCAGTGGGGGCACTAAGAAGTGAAAGGGAAAGCTTTTGGGCAGGCTGGCCGGATAGACAGTTCATTTCCAGGGTCGGGAAGTCGGTTAGCCTGGACGAAGGCGAGACTCCGTTGCAGGAACATATTGACCTGGAATGTAAACGAGGTAGCGGCTGCAAGCAATAAAAGCAGGTGCAATCGTTTACCAAGGGGTCATAAGTGACAGCATAAAGGGGCCGGAGAATTGTTAATCTTTTCCTTCGCTTGGGTTTGTGGTTATAAACTGGAAGGACCGTGTGAGATGCAGAGAAAAGCATACTTGAAATATTGTTTTGTTTGTTTGTTCGTGTCTGTTTAAGTAACTGTCTGTGTTTGCATATTGCATATTGCTGGACGGCTAAAGTATCCGGAGCCGTCACCTTGGGCCTGTAGTTAAACCTGGATCAACACTGCACTACAGTCACTGTTTAAAATTGTTAACACCACAAGCACTACAGCACGCACCTGGACTGTTGACTGTGTATTGTATTATTGTGGGGCAGATAACGTGTTATTATTAATGGTTTGCAAAAACATTTACAATATTTACCTCAGTGCTTTACACATTGGTGTGTATTGCAGGGGGCTTTCTTATTTGGTCGCCAGACCGGGAATACAAAATAAAGCACCCTTTTCTAAAGTGGATTATAATTGTCTGCCTGTGATTATTCCTGCACTACCTCACCTCTGCAACATTTGACTATCAGCAGCCACTTTGCCACAACATGTCATATGCTTTGCAAGTAACCATTGTCAATGTTGCATTCTCAAAAAAATCAAGCAGGTTAAGAACATAAGAAAGTTTACAAATGAGAGGAGGCCATTCGGCCCATCTTGCTCGTTTGGTTGTTAGTAGCTTATTGATCCCAGAATCTCATCAAGCAACTTCTTGATGAGATTCACGATCTCCCTTTCCTAAAACCATGCTGCTATATAGGTAATTTTCCATTTTGGATTATTATACTTTTATACTATAATTGTTATACTATATTCCTTATTATACTTTCCATAAGTTTACATATAATAGAAGTCAGGCTTATTGGTCTGTAGTGTCCTTGTTCAGTTCCCTTTCAATTTGAAGGTGGCCACCAAAACATCGTTATGAGATATACGGTGTCACTGAGCTCTTTCTATCAAAGCTGCCGATAGGACTCCTCGGTCCCACCTACTGAGGGTTCATAACCGTCGCGCAGGGGAGCCTCACCCTCTTTTCATACTTAAAAAGCACCACATTGAGTTACTGCTAGTTCCCCTGCACTGCCGCTTTCCCGGAATCAGTAGCTCTTAATTCGTAGCCTTTTTTTTTTGCTTCCTCTACCTGCTCACTCCACGTGTCAGGCTGCTTCTCTTGTCTGTCGTCTTTTAGTCGACTGCCGGTAAGTATTATTGTTAAGAACTGTGTGTTCTTAACTGTGTGAATTGTGAGGGTCTGGAATCAACTCCCCAGTAATGTTGTTGAAGCTGACACCCTGGGATCCTTCAAGAAGCTGCTTGATGAGATTTTGGGATCAATAAGCTACTAACAACCAAACGAGCAAGATGGGCCGAATGGCCTCCTCTCGTTTGTAAACTTTCTTATGTTCTTATGTTCTTAAGTTCTTAGTTGGGAGAGCACTGTTGCTCCATGGGGCTGGGCCTGCCTTGTCCCCGCTGTCGAGTTAGCCCACCAGCCGCTTGTGGGCCGTTGGTCGGCCCTTGTTTTAATTGTAGCTGTGTGTCCCCGTGCTTGTGCAGAGGACTAGCAGCAGCGCGGCTGCTTACAGCCGGACCAGCCGTGTACTCCTTCCCCGAGGCTTTCCCCGTTGTTGAGTCTAGACATACGCAGGCTGCGTTGACCTTTCACCACGTGTGTAGGCCTTACAATCAAACAGACAGTGTGCTCTCCCCCATCTGTACTGTAATATATACTGTCTTTGCATATTGTATTGTATTTATTGTGTTGTAACAAGTCAATCGCCCGCCATGGCTTCGGCCCTGTCCCCCTGTTGTACGCTACGTGCTGCTCAGATTTGTGATCATGCGGTCAGAGTAGGCACATGGCCTATCTGCCCCGGTGTTTTTTTATAAATACCGCGGTGCGTGAGACTCAGCCCATGCTACTTCCATACCACTGCAGGTACACGCGGCACGCAGTGCACATTATACCAGTGCTGCACGGCATGCGGTGCGCACGGTGCGCACGGTATCTGTTGCCCTGTGCTTAGTGCACTTGGTGCGCAAGGGACTCGGTGCGCATTATACCCGGTGCTGCACGGCAATCGGTGCACACGGTCCGCTCGGTAGCTTGCATTGCATGGTACACATTGCATACGGTGTATGCAGTCGCAGGGAGAGAGTCGCACGGGGGCATTCTTTTTCCCCCGCAGTGGGCCCCTTCCAGCCACGCCTCCCGATGCCATCACAGGCCCCTCCGGGGGAGATCCCTTCTGCGCAGGCGTCTGTGTCCCGGCAGGCGCGGGATATTATGGACATGATCGGCCGGATCATGGAGCTTTCAGAGAGGCAACAGGCCCCACCGGCTCCAGCTGTGGGCCCCCATGTGGCGCCCCCCTCACCCACTGTGCCTACCGGAGTCGCTGTACCACCCTCTGACCTCTCTGTGGGAGAGCATGACATTCAGGTTGACCGGGCACTTTGATTGGACAAGGAGGCACTCTCCATCGCCGCTTTGTGGGGGGAATCTGCTTTTCCAGCGGAGATTGAGGTCGAGGCGGAGCCTGAGTTCCCTATGGGCGCAGTCCCTACTTCTGAGGTTTCCGCGATCACTAGAGCACTGCCGCTGTCAGGGTCGGTGCCCGCGCTCACGGGGCACGCAGCAGCGTACCTGCAGGTCCCCTGAACAGCAGAGGCAGAGCAACGTCGCTCCCCGACCCCAACCCTTCCCCGCTTTCCCTTATTTTATGGAGGAGGTGCGCGCCTTCTAGAACCACCCAGCCACCGTGCCGGCTCAGTTGATACGCTGTTCTAAACTGGCCTCTCTGCAGGGGTCCAGGTTTCCCCCTGTAGACTCCACCATTGCAGCCTTGGTGAGATATGCCCAGGGATCCTATGTGCCCGAGTCTGCAATGCAGGGTTACAGAGACACACGTCGAGAGGGCTTACTTGGCAGGGGCCCAGAGTACCTGCTTGGCTAATACATCCAGTATCCTGGTTGTATACATGGGTGGTGTTTTGCGTGATGCCCCGCTTCCAGAGCCGGTAGACACAGAGTTGCGATTATTATTGTACACATTGCTCCAGATCTCTGGCCTGCAGGGGCAGGCCCTGAGCCGGAGCCAGGCGGGCCTAGTGGTTGTGCGCAGACAGCTGTGACTGTTGTAGGTGCAGGTGCCTGATGCCAATAAAGCCGCGCTTTTGGACACACCTATATTGCCAGGCCATTCCTTTGGTCCAGCAGTGGAGGAGATCCTGCAGCAGTCTCTTCTAGAACACTAGGCATCTAGGCAGGTAGCCGCCTTGCTCCCTGCCCTCGCTCCGAGGGGCAGGACTCTCCCGCAACGTGGAGGGCGCAGCTGTGGCCAGTCAATGCAGCAGCACCCTAGAAGGCGGTTCTAGGTCACCCGCCTTAGGCAACTGCCACAGCCAGCCCCGCCTCAGCCCCAGCTGCCCCAGCAGGGCCTCTGAGGGCTTGCGGTCTCAGACCCAGTTCACGTCACAACAGCTGCACTACTGGCACGCTTGCACATCCAATGCGTGGGTGCAGTTTGCCAGTGGTTCTCTGACCTCTGTTTTAATTATTCTGTCTTTTGTTATTTGAAAAGACTAAATCAAGGCATGCCTCCTCTCTGGTCGGGGCCTTCACAAATTGCGTTAAGAAGCAGTCATTTGTCATTTCCACCATTTCAATTTTGTCTGTCGCGCTCCCCACCGGGTTTTCCCATTTTATATAGGGGAAGTTGAAATCCCCCATTAGTATGGTTTCTCCTTTGCTACACTCATGTCTAATGTTATTGTATAATAGGTTATTTTGTTCTGCGTCAGAGATTTGTGCATGTGCATTAAAGGTGATTTTCTGCTTTTTTCACATCTACCAATATCGTGTGCCACCGGTATATATAGTCCTCCTTTCTTTTAATAACTTGGCTCATGTGGACTGTGGGTTATGAATTACATCACCACTGGTAAGTTTGTTTTCTGCTGAATTCTAACTGTATGACTGAGAGGGAAATTAGTCGTCATCGTCATCGTCCCCGCCCCCCCCCCCTCAATTGAAACAACAACCCTTTTCAAGTTAATCCGAGAAACAAATATTTGACTTTCACACTTGCCAAAACAATCTAAACTTGGGTGTTAAAGAAGTCTAGTGCGAATCATCCTCTCCAAACGAACTAGGAATGAAAGGGCCTTAGTTGTGAAGACACAAACGTTGAACCCACGTTTATTTACTGTAGCAATTCCAAAAGTTAAAACTGAATTACAAGCATTTCAAAACAAATATACAAGTGTACTCTAGTAATCATAGCCCCTGTTGTACCATATGCAGATGCACAGTGTGTTGAAAGTGCAATATGCTGCCCTGCAATCTGGAAGCTCTGCATGCACCACTGACTGACCACACTGGCTCAAATTCACTGTGAAAATAGAAAACAAACTTCCTCTTTGGCAGTCTTCTGCGGCCTCCAGAGATCTGTTAAATTGAGGAAGTTGCACAACGCCAGAGTTTTTAAATTTTACTAAGAAAGCCCTTGCTCAAAGTAGCTCATTATTCCAGCAGAAATGAAACCTCAAGTAAAATATCAACAATAGTAATGTATTTTTTTTTAATTTGCAGCACACAGAGGGTCCTTGTAATCCCATAACAAGAGTAGAGTGCAATGTATTCTGAAACTTAAATAATAGGCCAGGAGAAAAGAAAAGATTGTTTTAGATTTGCAAAATCAATCGTTATCATGTTCACAATGTCAAGTATGACAGATCAACACATGGTTGGTTAAATAGCTCAATGAAATATATAATTCAAATGTTTGTAATATAGAACATACTAGATGCTGCACTTTATTGAACACATATTTTATCAGTTTATTAATACAGTCTAACTTGATATAATAAACCCCTTTTTTTAACGCTTCAAGCAGCAAGAACTATTTTTTTTTCCCCAATGGAAATTAGCCCTATTAGAACGATTTACAAAATCTACCCGGATAAAACGATCTCGGTAGTGACTGACACTGAACTTTCTCCAGTGTGAACGTGTTGTTCTCTCAGTGAAAACAAAGACCTTGGTAGGCTAATTCGAAGACAAGAATGACTCCATAGATAATCTATTGTAGTGTGAGTCATGTGTGTATCTGATATTGCTCTTGAAGGCTAGATGTGTTATCCAAATCTTTATTGTACTCTTATCAATTCCTTGGAGAACTGTTGTCTAGCTGTTTACATGAGCATATAGTCTGCTGTCTTACAATATTACTATTACAAGAATTTTTCGAGAAATCTTAATATTTTTTGTTTTGATTTGAGAGCAACTACAGATATACCATCTGCACAAAACTTAGTTCTTCATGAAAGCAATCACCTGTGTCCAGTTGCTGTATTTTACTGGACATGGCAGCCGTCAATTTCTTCGTTTTGTACAATGTATGTACAGGGGAAAATATCATCTTTTGATGCTAGCCATGGAGCTTTGGCAGAAACATTTCAATCAGAAAGCTGCAAAGCGGCAGGGAAACACAGCTCAACCTGGATACAGTGCATATCAAGTGACACACCCAACAGAAAACAATGGCAATATAACAAGGAGATTTTTTTTTCAGCATTAAAATGTGTTAGTATACTGCTCTTTAGCACTGACATACATATGTACCATTCATAACATTTGTGTTTTGTACCTATATAAATATCAATATACTAATACCTACCAAAATAGACATTGTTTTCACCACATACCTACTGTCCAAAAGTCCCTTCTACCATTATTTTACTTTCAAATCTTTTTTTCATTTCTCTTACAATACTCTACTTACTACCCTCTTGCCTTTTCTGTGTGTCTGTTTACCATACACATTCTCAAATAGCTTTCCCTCACTTTATTCATTATTTGATGAAGTAAAAAAAGAAGTATATAACAAACATAGTCAATGTAAAAAAAAAAAAAAAAAAAAAAAAAAAGTTTAGAAAAACACAATGGTTGTTTAAAGTGGTGATATCAAACACAAAAACCAAGTTAGGAGAAGCAATTGGGGCAACCTTGTCAAGCATCAAGCAAATAGGCACAATTGGAAAGGTGCTGGGGCCCAACATTCACACAATTGTAGCTTCTAAACTGGCTTTTTTCATTACTCCACTTTACAGTGAAATGCTCTTTGTACAACTTCAAGGGGATTGTGACCATCCCCTTATCAGCTCAAAAGTCACATCTGCAACAAAAAACATTGGCAATGCACAAGCAAAAAAAAAAAAGGCTCCAACACCCCAGCCCTGGATCTACAATGCCTGCCCCATTAACTATCACTTCCAATACGCTTACCTTTCATTCTCATTCCTTGCACTCGTTGCCATTATTAGTCTTGTTCATCATCTTCATTGTTGGAAATGTATTGCTTCAAGCTCTTTCAGGTATGCTTGTATGTATGTTAAAATGTCTGTCCAGGTGTGCCCTGATCTACCTGTGCCTTACCTGCATGTTGTCCATGTGTCTTCCCAAAGCATACTTGTCTGCGCCTGTGATGACGCCTGTCCCATTCCCTGTCTGTCTTTCTGTCTGTAGTAGTGTTTGTAAGGATAACCAAGCACACTCCGGCCTGTGTTGAGCACTTTCCTTGGCACATTGTCTTAGCATCTTTATTCTGGTTACAACCCAGCTGATAAGGGAATGAGCATTTCAATGTAAAGTGGAGTGATCCAAAAGCCAAGTTAGAAGCAACAATTGTGTGAATGTTGGGCCCCAGCACCTTATATATATCTATAACAAAAGCCAGTGGAGTGCGTGGGAGAAGTGAGGCAGAGAGAACGGATGGGTGGTGGACAGAGGCCGGCTAGGAGTTGCAGTAGTCAAGACGGGAGATTACCAGGGCCTAGACGAGGAGTTGTGTGGAGTAGTTGATGAGGAAGGGTCAGATTCTTCGTATATGTTGCTCAGGAAGAATCGACAGTTGCGTGCGAGAGTGGAGATGTAAACATTAGTGTTATTACTACCCGCGTTCTATTGAACTCATGGTTCTTGCTAATTCTGCATTTTTGTCCTTTGCTAATCTTAGAAAGAGTGCGTCTCCATGCAAAATGTATCTGTTTTCAGAAACAAGTCATGTGTACAGTGCTGAAGTGACTACATCTTCCTTAGGGGAGAGGGAAGTAAACTGTTTTTTTTTTTTTTTTTTTTTTTTCCAAGGAATGTGTAGCTAATTTGATTTGAACCAGGAACCTCTGAGTTAACCACTGGACCACCAACAGTAGCGCTGTTTCAAATGCTCCTGTTATAACCAGGGGTGGTGACGCCCATCCATTTTGCTTATGGGCCCACCCAGTTATGGAGTGATTTGACAAATAAAAACATTTTATGCCAAACCATATCAGACTGTAATACGCTGAGGTGAGTCTAGGTAATCGTCATGGTTAAAAAAATATATCTGTCCCGCCTACCTCAGTACCGTTGGTGATTGGACAGCTGAGATATGAGATCTTGCATCTTCGTTAGTATAGTATTGAAATTAAGCACTTCAGCAGCAAACAGAGGAACTTTTCTTTCATTGCAAGGCACGTAAGAAACCAGCTTTATCTAGCTGCTGTTTAGTTATTTATACTGTATAAATGGGCAACTGTATGTACAAAATAATGTGATATCTTGTAACAATTGTAAGTCGCCCTGGATAAGGGTGTCTGCTAAGTAATATAATAATACAGAATGTTTTGCCAACTTTGCAGTAAACCGGAGCTATATTTGTGTCTTACACATTAGCTATGTCCCGACAAATTTTGTAAAAAGAAAACGAACCGACGGTCAACAAATGTGCCAGTAATGTAAGTACTCTCTATTCCTGTTTTGTTTTGTGCCCATATAACTGACGCTTTTCTAAAGCTCAAAGAGAAGTATTGACTTTCACTTTTAGTCACCGTATGAGAGCTTTTTAAATTTAAGCTCACTTTGGGAAGTCGAATACACGTTTGAGATCTTTTGTCAGAAATCTTTTGTCATTTTGAGATCTTTTATCATTTTCTTTGTGTGGTAGTGACTTGTAGCTCGCTAACATTACGGAATTTGTGCTGCTTTGCCTGTTGGTGGTAAATTGGATGTCCGACTGTCAAAATGTTTTGGTAGAGTGTGCTTTCTTGGAGAATATGGTGCTATTTCTGACACTATAGAATGTCCTCAGTGCGCATGTTGGTAATTACGTCATTACGCTTACGTCATTAAGTCATAAAAGGCCCGTCCTTGAAAATTTGGGGCCCAGCCAGGAATTAAATCCTGCCACCGCCAATGGTTATAACGTTGCAACCATGTTTGGCAGGAAAAGGCTAACATTGACAACAGTGAAATCGTATTGGTTTTGGCCCTTACTAGCTTCCACGGCTTTTTACTTTGAGAAGTAGTCTGCTCTGTGTATTTCATGTACAATACTCAATAACTTTTACTTTGCACCTCCACGTAACTTGAATTCACTGACCGCTCTCCAGTCTCTACAGTGTGTTTTTGTGCACATGCATTTGGCGGATGCAGGTAAAGTGATGCGTAATGCGTTTGTACTGCTTAAAGTAAGAAAGTGCCAGGTTACTTGAGTACCAGGGTTGAATGCCACGATATTAGATTACTGGGACACAGGGGCCGAATGGAAGGCAGAAAAACAGGAGTACCACATAGGGTTGCACACTTTTATTTTTAAACAAACAAGGTGCAGAACTCTACTGTCCCCTCGTTCCTCTCTGAACTAACCTGCTCACTCAGGTTTTTATGCATGTGGCCAGGTTGAATTGCAATTTAATCCATATCCATATTCCAATTGAATTAAAGTGCAGCTAAATAAATAGTACCCTGTCTGTCAAACTATTTCTAGACAGGTTTTAGGGTTATATTATAATAACAATATAGGGTATAATGCTGCTCAAAGGCAAGAGACAGTGATGCTAAATATAGAACGAACTCGACAGCTTGAAACCTAGACCATTCAGCATGCCTGTCTGGTGTTGGATCACCCCTAAGGGCAGTAACACAAATAGACTGTGTCCTGCAACACCATTCCCTTTGTGCTGCCCTTTTTTACAGCCCTGTTTTCTCTTTTGCCAGTGAAGCGAGTTTCTCCAACTACACACTGGTGCCTGTGGATGAGGAGTTCTCCCGGGGACGTGGCCTGGATATCGGAGCCCGCGCCTGGAAGAGGGGTGACGTGCTCATGTTCTTCTGTGACGTCGATATTTATTTCACTGCGGAGTTCCTCAACACCTGCCGCCTCAACGCCCGGCCAAGTACGTCTGTGTTTCATAGCTGTATATAGCTTTTTTTTAATTTTTCAAACCTTTAGCCAAGTTTAAAGCCCTTAAGCAGAATTCTTTCACATATTGATACCGGAAGAGTGGGCACACAGTAAGACCTTGATTATTCCAATGCCTCAGTTATCCAAACAGACCCTTGTGTCCTGATGTTGTAGAAAATGTGGCATTCAGGCCTCATTTTGTGATACTTACAGAAAGTTTGGTACTGTATGTTGTATATTTACAGGTAAAGGGGTTAAATTCTATATTTTTTTTGACTGATTTAAATAGTTTCACAGCAGTTTGATTATCTAAGCAACCCCAGTCTCAAATAGTTTGGATAATGCAGGTGTCACCACTTAAATTAAAGTTGCTCTGAGTCACGTGACATGTCACTCAGGAAGTTCACTGCCGCAGTATGATCTTCTTGTGTCGTTGAGATTTCCATGTGCTTTTCTTTGTGCAGATAAGAGAGTGTTCTACCCAGTGGTGTTCAGTTTGTACAACCCTGCAATCGTATATGGTAACCTGGAGATAGCGCCCCCTATGGAGCAGCAGCTGGTGAGTGCTGGAGCAAGCTGACTGGCTTCATGACTGTAGAATACAGTAGATTACAATTGAAATGTTATGAAAACATTAAGAATAAGTGTTTAAATTATGACTGCACAGTAGCAAGTGAACAGAGTAGTCTGACTTATTTCATATTCAGTATTTCTTTACAGTCTTTTTTCTATGCAATTAAATGTTGTACACATCTTATTTACAAACACATGATGCAGTAGTTTACTGATGGAGGGCTTCTTTGATCACTTTTCTGACTGGCTACACATATCCCAATATGGTAAAGTTTAAACGTTTATTAGAAAATGGATCTGAGATTTCCTTTAACCTGATTGGTTAATACAAGGGCTTTAAAATCTCTTTTCTTGTACATGCCCTCTGAATATTTTCTGTCAATGTAGACTAATTCTGCTTACTCGCTGTCTTATCCATCTACATTTATTTGCTATACTAAATTTAAATAAAGTGAAAAATCAAGAATAGTGTTTACTGTCACAGACATACAGTAGCCACAATAACAACTCGTCTCCTGGTTTGAATGACGAGTCGAAGAAATCAAACAACTTTCAGCAACTTTAAGCCTATCGCAGTAACAAGAAGTTGAGGCTCTCTTCTCTAACAAAGAGGCTTTGAATAAGCTTTGTCAACACAGTTACTGAACAAAGAGCACGATCAGCATTAACACAGACTGCTAGATATTTAATTATTAAAATTAGTTTTGATCTATTTCGCTAATACATTTAGGACCTAACTGTAATTTGAATACTAGAACTTACACAAATACATGAACCTGCACTCAAATCTTAATGTAAAATAATAAAAGTACAGCTGATTTATTTTTAATTTTGTAGTGTTTTACAAACAGTTCAAACCATGTTTGTTTTTCTCTGAGGTGCCTGAACTGAAGAACAGCTTTTTAGTATTGAAGTGTTATTTGGCAATCGTAAATACACACGAAGCGTCCACTGCTGGGATAGTGAAGCCTGAGTGAAGGCTACCAGACCACTGAGCAAACATTAGGTTATTATGATAACCCTGGTTCCCTGATATAGAAATGTTTACCTCCTAAAGACCCCGAACCTGAATAGGTATACCAAACTGCTTGCCAGTGCCTGTGACACAGTCATGCCTGCCCCCCGAGGGCATAAGAGGTTGCATAGAGCTGTACGAGCCAAAATCAGCAGCAGTTTGATTTATTTATTTATTTATTTTTTTAATCAGTATTTAATCGTATAATGAAGGTCTATAGCGATGATGTAAATAGTATATCTACTCGGCTGACGGTTTGGACCCGAGACTGTTGCTGCACTCGGTACTGTACTTTACAGGCAAGCGCCATACAATTAAAATAAAATTACCAGTACATTTTATTAATCGCATTAAAGAAATGAAAAACATGCTATGTGCTAAATCTCTGAGTCAGTGATAATAACTACCATTTTCGATTTTTAATTTTAATTTTTTCTGGTTTGGGAAATAACGTTAACGATTTAATAAAGGTGACGACAAGATAACAAAATGTTAATCTTGGTGAATCTTTGTTTAAAAATTATAGCCTTCATTATTAAAGTATATACTTTGGCTGTCGTAGTGCCCATTTTACCCTTCGTTTTTCTGGAGCAGACACAGTCATGTGACATATACAAGCGCGCTGACTAGATAGGATTGCTTGAGTAGTCAGGTGAGTTACACGGGGCAATCCTCGCGGGATTTGGTCACAAGCAATGTGTACATGTACGTCTCCCCGGAAATCACTCAAGCATTACCAATGAAAAACATTGATCCCAAACGTGTTTTACCGGGATGATCTGTGAACGGAATCTCTATTGAGAAACCGCTGTTTGATTAAAGCACAGAACGTTATCTTGTTATAGAATAAAAAATCGGATTGCCTGTTGGGCACGCAGCCAAAAAAAACACGTTGTCCGACAGATTTTTTTGGTTTTCCCGGAACGTCGGGCTAGCGATTTTTTGCAAGCCCTGATTTGGCTGGGTCAGAGTGGGGCTGGGTCAGAGCGGGGATGGGCACGTGCCACTACTGGACAATTATGATTATGTTTAAAAAAAACAAACACCCCTGATGTAGGTTAAGAGTCATAGTGGACACACTGTGAAAATGTTGTTTCAATATTCAACTAACATGGTCAATTTACAGATTGGTATGTGCTTCCAAAACAGGGCTGAGTATAACTGTGGAATACAAACTTTTGAGCAACTGCATCTTTTGAAATACAACGGGCCAGTATTTACCTCAGCAAGTTACTTGCACTCTCAGGTGCTGTGCTGTATTGAAAGATTTCTTATTTCTTTAAGGCTCATAAAAAAGATGCTGGTTTCTGGCGAGATTTTGGATTTGGGATGACTTGTCAGTACCGAACTGACTTCCTCAATATTGGTAAGTTATGTGAGCTTTATTAATTTATTTATTTATTACATTTATATAGTGCTTTTTTATCAAAAGTAACGCAAAGCGCTGTAGAGTAGATAGCAGAAAAAAAAATACCAAACCACAATGCATTTGTATAGCGTGTCACACATACAACTGCCACAGTCAGACCATTTAAATAACAGTATACACATAATACAAAAGCAGCAATTTTAAAGTCACATTAACCCTTAACGGTTAATTTATTCAGTGCTTGTCAGGCATGTCAGGTCCAGTTTATTTTCACGCGCGCTGTTTAAAATATTTTTTTTCAGAGTACAACAGATTTAAAAGGCACTGAATCGCAAAAGGAAACTCAGTAGGGTACCTCCAGCCTAGCCCCACCCCTTGTTCGCTGTATTTTTCACATACCTCATAGACGTGCATACGGATAACTCCTCTCCTGATCACTCGTTTATCACCAAACTCCTCAATAATGCGATCCAAGTCATTATCTTTTTTTATTATAACATCTCAAAAAGCTCTGTAAATGTCTATGATATTCTTTGAACGCTGGATGCAGAAGCAGCTATCTCTTTTGTTTATGCCTGTGTTATCACTGTGGTGCATGGGGCTATCAGATACGCCCTTTTTTTCATTCAGCTCCTATCAGGAAAATTGTAATGTTGGACCTGGTCCGACACAGGACGGCAAAGGGTTAAAATCCACTAAGATAGAAAGCCATTTTGTAAAAGTGCGTTTTCAGTCTTCACTTGAAAACTGTAATGGGCCCAGCTTCCCTGACAGATGAAAGCAGAGCATTCCAAAATTTAGGAGCTCTAGAAGAAAAGCCCTACCTCCCGTGTTGCTTTGGTTAACCCTAAAAATAACCAGCAGCCCTGCATCCTGTGATCTCAGAGTACAGTTTGTAAGATACAGGGTCAGTAACTCCTGCAAATAGCTAGGTGCTGATCCATTTAGAGCCTTGTAAGTTAAGAGGAAAATCTTAAAATCAATTCTATAATGCACTGGAAGCCAGTGTAAAAAGGACAAAACAGGGGTAATATGTTCACTTTTTCTTGTTTTAGTCAGAATTCTAGCAGCGGTATTCTGAACAAGCTGCAAGCTGGGTGCCATGCCTTTTGGGACACCAGAAAAAAGTGCATTACAATAATCAATTCTAGATGAAACAAAGGCATGCATTAGTCTCTCGGCATCAGATACATAAATAATTTGTCTAAGTTTGTCTATTTCTCGAATGGTAAAAAGATGCTTTAGTAACTTCCCGAATGTCAGTCTCAAATGATAGATCAGAATCAAAGATGACCCCCTGTGACAAGGTAGCTGAGTGGATACAGGTGCAGAGGTGATGCAGTGCAGGAATGAAACAAACAGAAACTTAGTCCGGTTTGGAAAAGGGGTCTTTTATTTGTAATCACAGGTCTGGTGACCAGTAATAATAATAACAAATAACGGGTTTTGCACACCCAAACAATAATGAACCACACATATCCGCCTCACAATAATACATACACTGTCATTAGGCCTGGGTGAGTGCAGTAGTGCTGTTGGTGGGTGATACAGTTTAGTTTCTGTGACAGTTAGTGCAATGATGTTCCGGCTTTAGTACTGGCCTTTGGCGACCGCCCCGGAAACATGTTAGCCATCTAGTGTACAAACAGACAATTATTACACAGACAAATAAACACACAATACTCACAATACTTGTTACTTTTTGTTTTTGGGTATTTCACTGGTTCGTCTCAGTCCTTCTCTGTTCGTCACGTAAACCAATGTGAAGGAACAGATTACTATGCTCCGTCCCCTTTTACGCTGTCACGCATGACCCCTTAGTAAATGAGTGCAGCCGCCTCTCCAATCTGCGGGTGCCATGTCGTTTCCATTCCGGGTCAATACGTTCTTGCAACAGAGTCTCGCCTTCTTCCAGACTAGTCAACTTCCCGAACCTGGGAAAGAACTGTCAGACCAGCCCGTCCAAAGAACTCGCTGTTTTCGCTGTTTAGCACCCTCACAGGTTGGGAGGGAGATTTACCACCAAAAATCATTGTATTTCTGTCACACAATTTCTATTTTAAGTTTTGATGAGAGACTGCAAGGGTTGAGCTCATGTAATCCCACATTTCCTTTTAGTTGGTTCTGTGATCCCAGTAGCATAACCTCTGTTATCTGAGTTCAATATTAAAACATTCTGTGACATCCAATGTTTGGTGCCTGTAAGGCAAGTAGAAATTCCTGGCTTTAGGGACAAACATAGCTGTGGAAGTTCACTCCGTATCTGCGGATAATGTCACCTAACAGTAGCGTATATAATGAAAACAACAAGTAACCTATAATGGAGCCCTGTGGAACAACACAGACAACTTCTGATTTAATGACGATTTATCCTCCTCAATAGGGATGAACTGAAACCTATCAGAAAGAGAATATTTGAACCAGAACAGGATAAGGGCAAACAGTCCTTCTGTGCTTTCAATGTGATTCAGTAGGATAGAATGGTCTACAGTATCAAAGGCAGCACTTTGATCTAGAAGAATTAAAAACAGTGGAAAGCCAGAGTCAGAGATCATCAGCAAAATCGTTCACAACTCTGACAATGGCCGTCTCGGTGCTATGTGCAGCATGAAAACCAGACTTTTCGAATATACTATTAAGAGTTAGACATTTTTTTAATTGAATTGCAACAACTGTGTCTAGAACCTTATCTAAAATGGTAGGTTGGAGCCTATAGTTATTGAGGACTTGAGGGTCTAAATTACTTTTAAGCAAAGGCTTTACCACAGCTACCTTAAGTGCTAAGGGAACTATATCCTGAGTAAGTGAACCGTTTATAATTAAATGAGGGTATTAATAACACCAATAATATCTTTTAATAGTTTTGTAGGAATAGGATCAAGTGAACATGAAGTAGCTCTCATGTGTTGAACTAGCTCTGTCAGTTCCTGCAAGGTAATCAAAGAAAAAGCCCCCATAGTAGCCTTAATAGCTGTAGTTGGTAAAATTGTGCTGGAGTGCTCCTTAATAGAAGGTGTCTGTGGAATCTCATTTTGTGTGTCTAGTATTTTATTTTTAAAGAAATGTAAGAAGTCATTGCAGCTGTGAGAGGAGCCAATCTCAAGCGTAGGACTACACTACCGGTCAAAAGTTTTAGAACACCTCCATTTTTCCAGTTTTTATTGAAATGTACGCAGTTTAATGTCTCAATGTACTCTGAAATTAAAGCATAGAACAAATAAACAATTGGAGATAAAGAAATCATGGAATCGTTTTGTTTAACAAAATGTAATCTAAATTTTTGACTCCTCAAAGTAGCCACCTTTTGCAGATATAACAGCCGAACACACTAGTGGCATTCTTTCTACAATGGAAATCAAATATTGTTAAGAAAATTCTTCCCAACACTTGCAGAAGTTCCCACAAATGTGTTGCACTTGTAGGTTGCTTTGCTTTCACCCTTCTGTCCAGTTCATCCCAAACCAGCTCGATGGTTTAAGTCTGGAGACTGTGCTGGCCATTCCATGGTTTGAAGCCTACCATCTTGTTCTTTTCTTCTAAGGTAGTTCTGACATAGCCTGGAGGTACATTTTGGGTCATTATCTTGCTGTAGGATGAACCCCTGACCAACCAGGCGTATACCAGAGTATTGCATGGCACTGCAAAATGCTGTGGTAGCCGTTTTGGTTCAGTGTGCCACTCACTGTATGCAAGTCGCCGACCTGAAAAAAGAAACAAGGACCGGGGGTCACACATGGAGATTAGACAAAGGGGCATTCAGAACAGAAAATAGGAGGCACTTTTTTACACAGAGAATTGTGAGGGTCTGGAATCAACTCCCCAGTAATGTTGTTGAAGCTGACACCCTGGGATCCTTCAAGAAGCTGCTTGATGAGATTCTGGGATCAATAAGCTACTAACAACCAAACGAGCAAGATGGGCCGAATGGCCTCCTCTCGTTTGTAAACTTTCTTATGTTCTTATGACTCTGGATCCAGCAAAAGAGCCCCAGACCATCACACTTCCTCCTCCATGTTTGACAGCGTACTCGACGGCGTACAAAAGCCCTGCGTGATGAACCGAAGATTTAAAATTTTGACCACCTTCCAGTCTTCAGTAGTCCACTGGCGGTGCTTCATGGCCCAGGCAAGCCTCTTTTTCTTATTTTGCCATCTTAGCAATGGCTTTTTTACTGCCACTCGACCTGTCAAACCTGCAGCTCGAAGTCTTCTGTTCACAGTTGAAACTCAGACTTGCTTACTTCGACCAGTGTTAAGCTGTGCTTGAAGCTGTTGTCCTGTGAGCCGCCTATCTCGCAAGCTGTTGACTCTCAGAAACTTGTCTTCTGATTCTGTTGTGGCTTTGGGTCTGCCAGACCTCTTCCTGTCAGAGTTTCCTCCAGTTTCCAAGTGCCTTTTGATGGTGTAGGAAACTGTACTCACTGACACCTTGGCTTTCTTTGACCTAGGACCTCTGACATGCAGGATATAATCTAAGGAATTCAGTACCCTCAAAAATTCCAAGGAGGTAGAATCAGAATCAATGTCAACATGTCACCCAATCAAATAAATCACCCAATAAAAAATCCCATCATATTTGACTATCAATGGAGATAGCAGATCCCCAAATTCAGTCAGAAATTGCTGGTTTGACTCATGTGGTAGATTTAAATAATTACAATATGAACAGGTAATGAATGAATGGACTGTTTAATATCAAGGTTAAAACTTCAAAAGATAAATAACCTTCAACAGTTTCCTGTCTGATTCTAAGTTCACTACGGAAAACAATAGCAAGTCCACCTTCCAGCCCACTAGAGCGAGATTTCTGGTAAAAAGAATAGTTAGGTAGAGAAGCCTCAATCAAGGAAACATTATCATTTGGTCCAAGCCATGTTTCAGTTAAAGATAAAATATTAATGTTGCAATCCTGAATAAAATCACTAATTAACGGAGCCTTATAAGACAGAGACTTTACATTAAATAAACCTAGGCGTATATTGGTCCTTTCAAGGGGTAATAGGAATTTGACGAAGGTTACTGTAGCACACACCTCTGTGTTTACTCAGTGGGTAGCGAGAATGGCAGGATACTTTAACCTGAATTTTCATACCTCTTTAGTTTCCCTCCCCTCTGGGGAGAAGGTGAAAATTTGAGAACATGGTCAGGAGTCAGTCTTAAATGCCTGTTCCCTTTCCACGATCTACAGACACACATTCTAGTTATCCAGTTGTTTTCTTGCCAAATAAGGGGATTTGAAAGATAAATATTTTTGCAGACCATGAAGATTTTTGAACACGGGAGATTTGGCAGTTTTATTTGGTGTAACCCCTTTTTTTTAATATAAATCCGCAGTTTATCTATCAAGCACATCTAGTCAAAAATCTGCAGTTTATCTATCAAGTGCATCTAGTCAAGAATCTGCAGTGTATCTGTCAAGCACATCTAGTCAATCTGGTGCAACCAGTGACCCTTTAAACACTAAGGAAACTTGTAACAAAATCTCATGTGCTGCAAAACCACAACCTCCAAAAATGAAAAACCTGTGCTATGTGTATAGTCGGGGATGGATCGTTTATTGCCAATCTTACCCTGCTTGCTCACTGAATGTCATGGTATCCCTGAATAGGGAATTGTCCCCTCTTCAAAACAGGCAGAATAATTTAATAAACAAGATGTGTTGGAAATTTCAGGAAGTGATTCATGACAGAAAGCAACATGTTGTTGTATTAAAAAGATGTGCAGTATGTGGAAAGGGAGGCAACTAAAATGATCCCAGACCCTGAACTGTTGCTGCTTGCTCTAACCCCGTCTGCTTTCTTCTTAGGAGGCTTCGACCTGGAAGTGAAAGGCTGGGGAGTGGAGGATGTGCACCTGTACAGGAAGTACCTGCACAGTGACCTGATTGTGGTGCGCACACCGGTCGCAGGCCTCTTTCACTTGTGGCACGAGAAACAGTGTGCAGATGAGTTGACCCCCGAGCAGTATCGCATGTGCATCCAGTCCAAGGCCATGAACGAGGCCTCCCAGTCCCACCTGGGCATGCTGGTGTTCAGAGAGGAGATTGAGTCCCACCTGCGTAAGCAAGCCTTCCAGACACACAGCAACAGCAAGCCAGGAGAGTGAAAGGAGGCAGCCCAGAAGACACTCCCTCTCTGCCAAAGAACAGAACCGAGCCAAGTGTTCCAATACAATAATGGTATCCTGCCAATACAAGAACAGTTGCAGCAGTGTATCATTATTCCTTAAAGTATACATCGCAACATAATGTGATTATGCTAGTCAATGATTATTTTGTTAAGTCTTAAATAAGATTGCATAGTATATCATTAATTCAGTAATTCAACAACCATTTGGTACCAGACCACACATTCATATGGGGCACAATGAATCTTTCTGATGTTAGTAAGAAGTGAATTTATAATCACCCCTTGACATGATTTAAACCAGAAATGCCTAACAGAGGAATTTTTCCTTTTCTTTGTTTAACATTTTTCCTCTGTGCTCTGCAGGGTTTGCCATGGCTACTTCTCACTATTAGGATCCTGCCTGTTTAGTTGACCAAGTGGCAAACAGCTTTAATGAGGGACGAAGCTTGTGTGTCTGCAGCTGAAGTCTAAGTAACTTAAACAAACAAAGTCAACCAGGTGCGATTTCTGATGCATGAAAGGGTGTAGTATAGCATTTTTACAAGACAAAAAAAGGACAAAACCATTGGTCTGCTTGTTCTAGCTGTGTCATCTTTGACCTGATGTGTGCTGCACATTGATGTGACACACAAGCAATCCTTGCACATGCTACTGGAGAAGCAGCATGTCTTGTCTGTAGGTATTGCTTTGTAGACATTACATTGAGCTTCTTTCACCTGCCTTTTGAAATTGCTGCAACAGAGGTCTGGGGCGCAGGTAAGAGGAGTTTGGTGAGCTCAACTTGAACGGCAGTAGACATTTCTCCACATTACAAAACCACCAAACAATGTGGCACAATTGCTTGTAAGAGACCCAAGACTGACTGGAGGGCAGGCAAGGACGTTCACCTGCGTCGACCAGTAACTGAATACAGTATTTTTAAATGTATGGATAAAAAACAAACTGTACTGGTTTATTTACTATAGTTTTGCTTGAATGAAAAAAAAACGGATTGTGCTGCATTACATTTTATTTTCGCAATCATTTTCAAATCGTGTTTTGGAAGACGCAAATCGCTGTTTCATGTTATAGCCTTGGATATTTTTTAATGTTCTTTATTCTCTAACAAAATGCATAACCATCTAAAGAAGATTGCAAGGACAGGTTTGTTTTTCTTTTTAAGTCAGGATGTGAGAATTTGCTTGGTGTTTACACTGGTAGTCAATATTTTGGGAACTACAAATTATTAATTCAGTTTACATTCCTGATCTGAGACGTCCAATCACTTCCAGGGAGATATTTTTCTTTCTGTTTTGTTTCACTGAGTAGAGTGTGTTTGAGTGGTGACTGTACTTAGGGTGTTGTTTCAGGCTGTGGTCAGTGGGTCAGTGTTAAGCTCTCACTGACATCTGCTATCAGTTTTGTTAAAGGGAAGACAAATGTACAATTTAAAATCCAGTTATATTCCTGCTTTCTGATGGCGTCAAACACTGTCTAAGTTACTTCTGCACTAAACATGGCAAGCGCACAGGCATCTTGTTGTTCACAGCATTGATGGACTATTTTTCAAATGTGTGTGGTTTATTTTTTACCGTTTACAAATATAAATAAAATTATACAACATGATTTAGTTGTGGCAAGATTTTTTTTTTTGTTTTTAATCATTATGGATATATAGTGCCTATAGAAAGTCTACACCTCCTTTCAAAATGTTCAACTTTTGTTGCCTTATAGCCTGGAATTAAAAACCTTTCAGCATGACAACAACCCAAAGCACACAGCCAAAGCTACACTGGGTGGCTAAGGAACAAAAAGGTAAATGTCCTTGAATGACCCAGTCAGAGCCCTGACCTAAAGCCAATCAAATTTGTGGCATGACTTTAAGATTGCTGTCTGTCCCCAAGGAACTTGACAGAGCTTGAACAGTTTTTTAAAGAAGAATGGTCAACTATTGCCAAATCTAGGTGTGCACAGACCTATCCCAACAGACTCACAGCTGTAATTATGCCAAAGTTGCTTCCACCAAGCATTGTAGATAAGTGGGAAAAGAATCCTCATTTAAATGCATGAAACTCTGAGGCACTGACACAACAAAATGTGAAAAAAGGTTCAATGGGGTGTAGACATTTTCTATAGGCACTGTATCTGTTAAACAGGGTAGGAAAAGTATGATAATGTAAATGATGACATATTGGTCAAAATCATGTGTGGTTAAAGTGAGTGTAAAGTAATAGGCAGGATTTAGCAAACACAATGTCCCAAAGGGTTCAAACCAGAGGAAATAATCATTTCAGAAGCAATTGATAAACAGAAAGCAAAACACAACAGACAACATACTGAGGTGGGTTTAAATGTACTGGCTTTGTTAGTATTGCCTACCAGCTGATAGCTAAAAGATTGTAGTAGAAGGTTACCCCCACATTTCTGTTCAGTTTTGTTTTCAGTTGCCCCTGTCATTTTCTATAGACTTGCCTGTCTATAAGTTTTCATTGCAAATTGATGCTTAGGAATAGACTGATTTGTAGATTTAAGTGTTGTAACCATTTTTAATGTATTATAATCTACCATTAAATTATCTGAGTAATGTCTGCAATTTTAATCAAACTATAGCTTGTTCACAAGGTGGTGCTGTTAAACTGCTAAGACCTCCACAGACTCCAACCCTTTGGCTGCTCCTGTCACATTTACGACGAATTTCACAGACCCCTAGTTAGCTCTGATATTGCACTTGTTCAAGATTAGTGTGAAGCTGGATGTGTGAAACCAGCTAGAAAAACTGAAAACGTGTGTAATATGAATAACTAATACTGTAAAAATAGCAATGTTTATGGAATAGCCTGTGAAAAATGTGATGAAATAAAATATGTTAGAGACTAGAACAACTTATATAAAATAATTCAGAACCACTTTTCATTAATTAGAAATAAAAACAAAATGAATGAATGAACCAATAGTACAGCACTTCACCAGTCAAGGACATGACATAAATGATGTAATGTTTGTAGTATTAGAGAACAGCTGAAATTAGACAAAGCGACATAGTAAATGGAAAAAGACTGAACACGATTATGCCAGTGGGACTCAACGGTAAAGAATGAACTAATTAATACCAACAAATATATAACATTTAAATAAATAAATAAACAAAATTAATTCAAGTGCTGGGGAGGCCAAATCAAGGCTGATCCTCAATATAAATATAAGTTCATATAAAATAATGTTAATTAGAATTAATACAGATTTAAAGATATAAGTAAAAATGCCACAATATATAGAACACCATTACATCATATAAGAATAAATCATGGATTTGAATATAAACAATAACAAGTAGTTGTTATGCCGTCAAAAGCCTATAAAAACCTCCATTTTTTTTATTCAAACACATGTACGAGGTATCCCTCCTATACTAGAATACTGTACACGGGTGTTATTACTGTTGTTGTACAATTTCTTGGTTGTAAACGCTCCCTTCCGACCTTTTAGAGGGAAGGCTGGAACTCCCCGCGTCTGACAGTTCTCAAACAGTTCTCAGGGTTGGCCAGCCAGGAAGGGGGGCGAGACTCCGTTGTAATAACGCATTGACCCAGAAGGGAAATGACGTGGCAGCCGCAGATTGGAGAGGCGGTTGCACTCGTTTACCAGGGTCATGTGTGACAGCATAAAAGGGGACGGAGAATCTAATCTGTTCCTTCACATTTGGTTTATCATTAAAAACTGAGAAGGACTGTGAGAGACCGTGTTAACCAGTGAAAGCAGTGTTTGTTTGTTTGTCTGTGTGTAATCGTCTTGTTTGTTATACCACACTAGACAGCTAACACAATTCCGGAGCTGTCACCAAGGGCTAGCACTAAAACCGGAACAGCACTGCACAACGATAATCTCCTTTAAACGTATAGAACGGTGGGGGCTGGCTGAGTGGTGGTGATCGTGATGGGGACGATAGTAGTGTGTATTTGCTCACTGACACAACATAGTGAGGATTCAACAACCCGTTCTAATGCCCAACCCAAATTACAAAATCACAAACCCAGATTCAGTTTGGGTCAATAACAAATTGACCCATCACAACAACCAGTGTTCTGACCTATGTTTTTTTATTTAGCTTTACCGTGGAAAAGGTTTTGAGAGACAACAAGTAATGGCGTGACGTCGTGGGGTGGGGCGTGAACCTAGGTGAGGTCGGTGAAAGTGTTGTTGCATAGCTTTTGCAACCCGTCGACCGAACAAATATGAATGATTTAGATTCTGGTATAGTAAGCAAACTTGTTCAATTTGCAGATGACACAAAAGTAGGAGGAGTGGCAAACACTGTTGCAGCAGCAAAGGTCATTCAAAATGATCTAGACAAGATTCAGAACTGGGCAGACACATGGCAAATGACATTTAATAGAGAAAAGTGTAAGGTACTGCACGCAGGAAATAAAAATGTACATTATAAATATCATATGGGAGATACTGAAATTGGAGAAGGAATCTATGAAAAAGACCTAGGAGTTTTTGTTGACTCAGAAATGTCTTCATCTAGACAATGTGGGGAAGCTATAAAAAAGGCTAACAAGATGCTCGGATACATTGTGAAAAGTGTTGAATTTAAATCAAGGGAAGTAATGTTAAAACTGTACAATGCACTAGTAAGACCTCATCTTGAATATTGTGTGCAGTTCTGGTCACCTCGCTATAAAAAAGATATTGCTGCTCTAGAAAGAGTGCAAAGAAGAGCGACCAGAATTATTCCGGGCTTAAAAGGCATGTCATATGCAGACAGGCTAAAAGAATTGAATCTGTTCAGTCTTGAACAAAGAAGACTACGTGGCGACCTAATTCAAGCATTCAAAATTCTAAAAGGTATTGACAGTGTCGACCCAAGGGACTTTTTCAGCCTGAAAAAAGAAGCAAGGAGCAGGGGTCACAAATGGAGATTAGACAAAGGGGCATTCAGAACAGAAAATAGGAGGCACTTTTTTACACAGAGAATTGTGAGGGTCTGGAATCAACTCCCCAGTAATGTTGTTGAAGCTGACACCCTGGGATCCTTCAAGAAGCTGCTTGATGAGATTTTGGGATCAATAAGCTACTAACAACCAAACGAGCAAGATGGGCCGAATGGCCTCCTCTCTTTTTTTGTTCTTATGTTCTTAACTTTCTTATGTATATATATATATTATATATATATATATTATATATATATATATATATATATATATATATATATATATATATATATAATTATTATGCATAGTGAGTATACTATATCTGTATAGTATCAGATATGTGCAAAAGTTTTAGGCAGGTGTGAAAAAAATGCTGTAAAGTAAGAATGCTTTCAAAAATAGACATGTTAATAGTTTACATTTATCAATTAACAAAATGCAAAGTGAGTGAACAGAAGAAAAATCTAAATCAAATCCATATTTGGTGTGACCACTCTTTGCCTTCAAAACAGCATCAATTCTTCTAGGTACACTTGTATTTACAGTATAATCGTAAATCCCGAAAAACTACTCACTTCTAAATCTTTTGTAGTCATTTTTGTATTACTTTAGTATAAATACATGTTAATTTGGATTCATATGTTGTTTTTTTCTGACTTTATGTGAACGAAAAGACACACATTTGCCCATTTTCCCATTGGAAATAGTGATATTTTGAAATATCACTGTCCTGGTCACAAAAGCAAAGTTTGTGGGGAATAATAGCCATTTTCTATACTTTTGAGGCATAAGCAATTAGGAAATAACACATACTACCCAGGAACAAAAATGGTGTTACATAGTGTCATCAATTCAATATGTAGGTTGAAACACAATCATTAACTGAAACAGAAACAACTGTGTAGGAGGAATAAAACTGGGTGAGGAACAGACAAACTCAGCTAACAAGGTGAGGTTGCTGAAGACAGTTTACTGTCAAAAGTCATACACCATGGCAAGACTGAGCACAGCAACAAGACACAAGGTAGTTGTATTGCATCAGCAAGGTCTCTCCCAGGCAGAAATTTGAAGGCAGACAGGGGTTTCCAGATTTTTTTGAAGAAGTCTTTTGAAGAAGCACAAAGAAACAGGCAACTTTGAGGACCGTAGACGCAGTGGTTGGCCAAGGAAACTTACTGCAGCAGATGAAAGACACATCATGATTATTTCCCTTCGTAATCAGACGATGTCCAGCAATGCCATCAGCTCAGAATTTGCAGAAAACAGTGGGACCTTGGTACACCCATCTACTGCCATACCGCTGACATGGAAACAAGACCAAGCGACTCAACTATGCCCGAAAACACAGGAACTATAAATAGTTAGCTGTAGCAGAAGGCAGTTTGTTCGCCGAAGGGCTAGAGAGCGGTACACGAATGAGTGTCTGCAGTCAACAGTGAAGCATGGTGGAGGTTCCTTGCAAGTTTGGGGCTGCATTTCTACAAATGGAGTTGGGGATTTGGTCAGAATGAATGGTCTCCTCAATGTTGAGAAGTACAGGCAGATACTTATCCATCATGCAATACCATCAGGGAGGCATCTGATTGTCCCCAAATTTATTCTGCAGCATGACAATGACCCCAAACATACAGCGAAAGTCATTAAGAACTATCTTCAGCGTAAAGAAGAACAAGGAGTCCTGGAAGTGATGGTATAGCCCCCACAGAGGCCTGATCTCAACTTCATCGAGTCTATCTGGGATTACATGAAGAGAGAGAAGCAACTGAGGCTGCCTAAATCCACAGAAGAACTGTGGTTAGTTTTTCCAAGATGTTTGGGCCAACCTACCTGCCGAGTTCCTTCAAAAACTGTGTGCAAGTGTACCTAGAAAAAGTGATGCTGTTTTGAAGGCAAAGGGTGGTCACACCAAATATTGATTTGATGTAGATTTTTCTTCTGTTCACTCACTTTGCATTTTGTTTATTAAATATAAACTATTAATATGTCTACTTTTAAGAACATAAGAACATAAGAAAGTTTACAAACGAGAGGAGGCCATTCGGCCCATTTTGCTCGTTTGGTTGTTAGTAGCTTATTGATCTGTAAAGTATTGATCTGAAAGCATTCTTACTTTACAGCATTCTTATTTTCAAGCATTTTTTCACACCTGCCAGTAAACTTATATACTGTATATATATATATATATATATATATATAATATATATATATATAATATATTAAGCATGACATCAGGTAAAAGAATTCAGAGTCGGTTATAGGCCTTCTAGGAACCGAGTTACACTACGAACTAATGTGCACGTGTTTGTTGCTGTAGGTCGAAATAATCAAGTTTGAAGGTCGTTGTACAGTAGCTCTCAAAAGTATTCACCCCCCCTTGGACTTTTCCACATTTTATTGTGTTACAATATGGAATCAAAATGGATTTAATTAGGAGTTTTTGCCACTGATCAACACAAAAAAAGTCCATAATGTCAAATTTAAAAATAAAATCTACAAATTGTTCTAAATTAATTACAAATATAAAACAGAAAATAATTGATTGCATAAGTATTCACCCCCTTTGCTATGACACACCTAAATAAGCTCTGGTGCAACTAATTGTCTTTAGAAGTCACATAATTATTTGAATGGCGTCCACCTGTGTGCAATTAAGGTGTTTTATATGATTTCAGGTTAAATATACCTATCTCTGGGAGGTCCCACAGTTGGTTAGTACATTTCCTAACAAAACCAACATCATGAAGACAAAGGAACATTCAAAGCAAATCCAGAAAAAGGTTCTTCAAAAGCAACAATCAGGTAGATATAAGAACTATTGAATATCCCCCCAAAGCACAGTAAAGTCCATTATTAAGAAATGGAGAGAATGTGTCCGGGCGAGAAGGGCACTAGTCAGGGAGGCCACCAAGAGACCTATGGCAACTCTAAAGGAGTTACAGTTTTCCACAGAGTCGGCATTGATTGAGTCGGAATTGTTGCATTCGGCAACAATAGCCCGAGTGCTTCACAAAACTGGCCTTTATGGAAGAGTGGCAAAAAGAAAGCCATTGTTGAAAAAAATTCACACTAAATCTTGGCTAGAGTTTGCCAGAAGGCATGAGGGAGACTCTGAGACCAAGCGGAAGAAGATTCTATGGTCTGATGAGACGAAAGTAGAGCTTTTTGGCCTCAATGCTAAGTATTATGTTTGGCGCACGCTTAACACCGCACATCATCCCAAGAACACCCAATGGGTAGGTGTTGTGTGCAGTCTATGAAAGCCCCTGCTGGAACGAGTCAGACTTGGCAGGCTGTTATCATAATGCCTTGTTAGCATATTCCAGTTTTGAGAAAAAGTAGCCAGTTATTTTGGTTACTTTACTTTCATTGCTTTCAGATAACAAAAGGTAGGAGTATTAGTAAATGCTTACGGTTGTGTCTCTACTAATCAACACCAAACAAATTGACAAATGGCTAGATGTCTTAAAACCTGCTTCAACTGGATTTTGTATGAACAGAGAACAGGGTTAGACTTAATTCAGTAAAATAATATTAGCA
Organism: Polyodon spathula; assembly: GCF_017654505.1. Taxonomy (NCBI): domain Eukaryota; kingdom Metazoa; phylum Chordata; class Actinopteri; order Acipenseriformes; family Polyodontidae; genus Polyodon; species Polyodon spathula. The sequence goes on from NC_054546.1 coordinate 24,827,449, forward strand.
ACTGTTATACTGAAGTAACTGAATTAGAAATACATGTTATAAAATCATTTAAAGTTAAACTGTTATACAAATAACAGTATTATTGTTGAAAGAACATATTACAGTTAAAAAATAAAGAAGTTCAGTACTAACTGACACTGTCAGAATACTGTAATAATTGTATTGTGTTTTAAAAATATATAAAACCAGCATGAATAATATTGCAGCAAATTATGAACAGGTTACAATGATTTGAACTAAGAAAACAGAACAAATCTTAATAATAGAAAAATAGGTTGTCTATGTGCCTTTGTTATTCATGCACATATACTTTGGAGGACGGCCAGAATATTGCGCGTGGAAGCCTGTAACCTTGAAAGAAGCAGGAATTACAAATTAGCAAAAACAAAAGGGTAACCCTTTTTTAGGCAGAACGATATTTGAAACTAAAAAGACCTATTTGATTTTATTTGATTGTGTTGTTAATAAGCATAGAGGTTTTAAATAAAAAGTATTCTGATCTAATGAGTGACAAAACTCTCAGAAGAGAAATAATATGTTTAAGTATATTGATCTAATAAGAAACATAATATTTAAACTAACAAGGGTTTTTGCTTGTTTAAGGCTCTACTGTAATACGAATAGACTGTAAAAGCAGCGCGAGCATTTAATTTAATCAATTTAAAAATTAGTTCAATTTCTTTTTCCAACTAAACAAAAAATATTTGAGACATTACAATATCCATTAAATTAAATAATATAAATGTTTACTTTATATAAAGGTTTTATTACAATAAAAAACAGTAACTGTTAGGTCAGAATATTAGACAAATAAAGTGTAAACTATATTCAATAATTTTAGTACACAAAAAACCTACAGAAAAGTAGCCTTGTCTTACAAGCAGAGTGGTGTTAGATATGGAAGGTTCTTTTTGGCAGTTTTTACTTGTAGTTCGCATTTGGCAGAATCCAGGGTCGTTCTATGATAAGAGGATCTGGCAGTCATACAGAGAATTCTACGAATTAAGGGAGTTGTGTCCAGTATCAGTTATTATCGAATAAGTAGCAACTTTCTTTGGGCAAAAAACGATGAATTTGGAAAAATGCTTACAATTACAGAGCAGAACATGGCCACATCGGACATTCCCACACTATATGAAAAAGGTGCCCGTTGCTCCCTGGGGACACAATGTGCCCACTGGCGTATCAGTGAGTCCCATTAGAAACCATCTCCGAGGGGTTAAGTATATTCTATGAATAAAATTAAAATGGATCAACTGATAATTAGAATTTTTAGACGCACAGATCAAATTGTTCCAAACAGTATCCCAAGAAATGTCCTCATCAACAGGAGGTAAATCCTTAATCCTAATGTCATTAATTATTAGTTTATAATAATAAACTAATAAGTATATTGTGTAAAGTGTGAGACGGTAGTTCCGTGCCCCAGGGAACACCATAAGCACGCATAGCAGACCGAAGGCGTAAATAAAAAATAAAAAAAACGATGTGCCAGCAAATTATACCGTGATTGGAGGTCCTGGAATGTGCAGAGGTAGTTGTCTATGATAACATCTGCTATAGTGTGAATTCCCATATTAGACCACTGAGGAAAAGCAAAAGTGCGACCGCCAGATAGAAGTGCAGCATTGTGAAAAATTGTCGAGTGCAAATACCACTTCATTCCAACTTTAATATGCCTTTCCACCATTCGCCATACTGTGATCAAATAGGAGATATTAGGACCAAGTCGTAATTTATATTGCTTAAGGGAAATACCAGAATAAAGCAGGTCTTATAATCTATGAGGGAAGACTAGATTTTCTTCTAGTTGTTTCCAGGAGACAGGCGCATCGGCTTCAAGCCATACTGCAGCCAGGCACAATACAAATGACCAAAAATAAAGTTTGAAATTCGGTAAAGATAATCCTCCTGTTGATTTTTCACGATGCAGAATATGGGGTTTAGAGATTACAGAGTGCAATTTAGTCCAATAACCAATAGGGGGCGGAAGTGGAAGCATCGAGCTGAAAAATTTGATCTCATTTTTATTATGGAAATGCGGGCTTGAAGCGTGTTAGGAAGTAGCATCTATCTGTTTAAATCTATATCAATTGTACCAAGTATTTTATTAAAGTTAAATAATACAGTCGTGTGTAAAGATGGATAAATTTCCACTCCAAGATACCTAAAATGCTTAACCACTGGTATGTTTGCAGGTAAAGTCAAATCTCTCCAACATTTAAAGGTAGCAAAGCCAACTTAGACCAGTTAATCTTATATCCTGATAGTGAGCTGAAATCATTGAAAAGAGAGAGTAAGGCAGGGAGTGACTGGGGATTTAGTATATCATCACCATAGAGCGAAATGCGATGTTGCGTATTTTTAAGGATAATAGGAATAAAATCAATAGATTGATGGAGTGCTTGTGTAAGGGGCTCCAGTGATATGGCAAACAGGAGTGGAGAAAGAGGGCACCCCTGTGGAGTGCCCATAGAGATAGAAAACTGTGGGAAACATTTGGGATCGCATATAGAATTTTAATCATTTTAATGAACTCACTCCCCAGTCCCATATGCTCCAACACCGACCAGAGATATTCCCATTCTACACGGTCGAAAGCCTTCTCAGCATCTAAAAGAGAGAACTGCGTATGAAGTTTTGGTAGTCATGGCAGCACTGATAATGTGCAGGACAAGGCGAACATTGTCGTAGCCAATAGGATTCTAATAAATCCTGTTTGGTCATGGTGAATTAATTTAGTCCTATGACCTTCCAGTATACGTGCAAGCACCTTGGCATACAGTTTAACATCAGAAGTGTCCTTATCTTTCTTCAGTAATAATTAAATAATAGCCGTGTTAACACTTCTGCTGTAGGAGCCCATCTCTAAGGCTGTCTGCACCAGCTCCGATAGTAAGGATCCCAGAAGGTGAGAAAAAACTTGGGATATCCCATCAAACCCAGGCGCTCTACCCTTATTCATACTTCACAATGCATCTTTTAATTCAGACAAAAAGATCGGAGAGCACAGGGCGACTGCTTTCGAGAAATTGTTTACAATTGTCACAATCAAATGGGATATCAGATTGATACAATTTAGAGTAAAAGGAACAAAATTCAGAATTAATTAGAGCGGGATCAAAAATTGAATTACCGCTCTCATTTTTAATAGAAGAAATGTTAGCAAAGCTCTAATTTTTGCAAAGCCGTAAGGTAAGAAGATGGCTTGGCCTGCTGCCATTAAAATAATAATTCTGACTGGCTCTGTGAATAAAGAACTCTGCACGCCCCCTAAGCAAAATATTCGGCCCATCTTGCTCGTTTGGTTGTTAGTAGCTTATTGATCCCAAAATCTCATCAAGCAGCTTCTTGAAGGATCCCAGGGTGTCAGCTTCAACAACATTACTGGGGAGTTGACTCCAGACCCTCAAAATTCTCTGTGTAAAAAAATGCCTCCTATTTTCTGTTCTGAATGCCCCTTTGTCTAATCTCCATTTGTGACCCCTGCTCCTTGTTTCTTTTTTCAGGCTGAAAAAGTCCCTTTGGTCGACAATGTCAATACCTTTTAGAATTTTGAATGCTTGAATTAGGTCGCCACGTAGTCTTCTTTGTTCAAGACTGAACAGATTCAATTCTTTTAGCCTGTCTGCATATGACATGCCTTTTAAGCCCGGAATAATTCTGGTCGCTCTTCTTTGCACTCTTTCTAGAGCAGCAATATCTTTTTTATAGCGAGGTGACCAGAACTGCACACAATATTCAAGATGAGGTCTTACTAGTGCATTGTACAGTTTTAACATTACTTCCCTTGATTTAAATTCAACACTTTTCACAATGTATCCAAGCGTCTTGTTAGCCTTTTTTATAGCTTCCCCACATTGTCTAGATGAAGACATTTCTGAGTCAACAAAAACTCCTAGGTCTTTTTCATAGATTCCTTCTCCAATTTCAATATCTCCCATATGATATTTATAATGTACATTTTTATTTCCTGCGTGCAGTACCTTACACTTTTCTCTATTAAATGTCATTTGCCATGTGTCTGCCCAGTTCTGAATCTTGTCTAGATCATTTTGAATGACATTTGCTGCTGCAACAGTGTTTGCCACTCCTCCTACTTTTGTGTTGTCTGCAAATTTAACAAGTTTGCTTACTATACCAGAATCTAAATCATTAATGTAGATTAGGAATAGCAGAGGACCTAATACTGATCCCTGTGGTACACCACTGGTTACCACACTCCATTCTGAGGTTTTTCCTCTAATCAGTACTTTCTGTTTTCTACATGTTAACCACTCCCTAATCCATGTACATGTGTTTCCTTGAATCCCAACTGCGTTCAGTTTGAGAATTAATCTTTTGTGCGGGACTTTGTCAAAAGCTTTCTGGAAATCTAAATAAACCATGTCATATGCTTTGCAATTATCCATTATCGATGTTGCATCCTCAAAAAAATCAAGCAAGTTAGTTAGACACGATCTCCCTTTCCTAAAACCATGTTGACTGTCTCCCAGGACACTGTTACCATATATTTAATTTTCCATTTTGGATCTTATTATAGTTTCCATAAGTTTGCATATAATAGAAGTCAGGCTTACTGGTCTGTAGTTACCTGGTTCAGTTTTGTTTCCCTTTTTGTGGATCGGTATTACGTTTGCAATTTTCCAGTCTGTCGGTACCACCCCTGTGTCAAGAGACTGCTGCATGATCTTGGTTAGCGGTTTGTAAATTACTTCTTTCATTTCTTTGAGTACTACTGGGAGGATCTCATCCGGCCCAGGGGATTTGTTTATTTTAAGAGCTCCTAGTCCCTTTAACTGCCTCAGTTATGCTAAAGTTATTTAAAACTGGATAGGAACTGGATGACATGTGAGGCATGCTGTCAATATCTTCCTTTGTAAAAACTTCTGAAAAGTAAGTAATTTATTTGCTATTTTTTTTTCTTCATCTACGATTTTGCCATTTATATCTCTTAAACATTTAATCTCCTCTTTGAATGTTCTCTTGCTGTTGTAATATTGGAAAAACATTTTGGAATTGGTTTTAGCTCCCTTAGCAATGTTCATTTCTATTTCTCTCTTGGCCTTTCTAACTTCCTTTTTGACTTGCGTTTGCAGTTCTGTGTACTCTTTCTGCGTACTTTCTTTTTGGTCCTTTTTTAATGCTCTGTAAAGTGCCTTTTTTCGCTGAATATTTTTTTTAATTGATCTATTAAACCATTTTGGCAATTTAGTTTTACATTTAGATTTGTCTACTTTAGGGATGTAATTGTTTTGCGCCTCTAGTACTACATTTTTGAAGAACAACCATCCTTCTTCTGTGGGTGTTTTCTCTATTTTACTCCAATCTACTTCTGTTAGTCTCTGTTTCATACCTTCATAGTTTGCTTTTCTAAAATTGTAAACCTTAGCTTTAGTCATTACTTTTGGGGTTTTAAAAAACACTTCAAATGAGACCATGTTGTGGTCTGAGTTTGCCAGTGGTTCTCTGACCTCTGTTTTAGTTATTCTATCTTCGTTATTTGAAAAGACTAAATCAAGGCATGCCTCCCCTCTAGTCGGTGCCTTGACAAATTGTGTTAGGAAGCAGTCATTTGTCATTTCCACCATTTCTATTTCATCTTTCGTGCTACCCACCGGGTTATCCCATTTTATTTGGGGGAAGTTGAAATCCCCCATTAGTATGGCTTCTCCTTTGCTACACGCATTTCTAATGTCATTGTATAACAGATTATTGTGCTCACCGTCTGAATCTGGCGGTCTATAGCATGTGTTGTGTTTGACGAAGTTTCATTTTTTTCCCTGCTTCTGCCTACCTGAACCCAGCTGTTCTGACCTTCTATCTCCCTGGTGGCTTTCAGTCTGTTAGGGGTGATGCAGACTTCCATGAATTGTGGGTGTGCCAGTTCCTCAAGATCCTGTTGCTGTCTCACTTCTTCCAGCTCCATTTCTAGCATATTTACTAGTTTATGCAAATCCTGGATCGCGCGGCACTTTACGCACACTTGGTTTAGCTCCGCTGGGTTTTCTCGGATTTCCCACATCAAGCAGGTGTCACAGATTATTGGCTTGAAGACCATGTTGAGATTTTTTTTTTTTAAGTTTAGTTTCTTCTGCAGCCGTCAACCTGCTTTCAACCTGCTTCTAAACTGCTCTGTACTTTTCCACGCCTGTACTTCTTCCACTCGCTGTCGCTGGGAAGACTGCCTCGTTTAACTGTGTTGTTCTGCTGTGCTGTCGGCTCCTCCCCTCGCCCGTGTCTCAGAACGGCGCTGAATTGGAATCAGCTGCTCCAAGTTTCAGCTTGTTTGTTATCAGAAAAACACACGCGGCTGTTTGACTTTGAGCTGCTACTGTGTTTCCCCAATGTCCTCTGTTTTCTGATTAAGGCAATTCAAGATGCAATTTCTCCTTACTGCTTCTAAACTGCTCTGTACTTTTCCAGGCCTGTACTTCTCCCACTCGCTGTCGCTTCCACTCGCCGTCGCTGGGAAGACTGCCTTGTTTAACTCCTTGTTTAGTTCCTTCCTAGTGATATCTAATTCAAGTACAATGGTTTAAGAAAAAGAGCTTTTAAGCTTTTAAGAAACGTGATTAAAAACGAGAAATTCATCAAGTTTAGCTTGGAATGAGGTATGAAAAGATTCATTTTGCAGTAGAGTGGAGTTGAGGCACCATCCTGTGGCTTTACTTGGAGTATCAGGAGATAAAGATAAGAGCACATTGCACTATGATCTGACAAAACCATCGGTAAAATATCAACAGAGTGTAGCTGAGAAACGAGAGATTTAGAGGCAAAAATGAAGTCGATCCTAGAGAAGGATTTATGTCTAACAGAAAGAAAGAGAAGTCTTTAACAGAAGGGTTGAATATTTGCCAAGCATCTACTAACCCAAGGTCAGATGTAAATCTCTGCAGGGCAGCGGATGCAGCGTCTTGAGAACTGCCCTGCTGTATAGATGATATGTCTATCGCAGGTTCTAATACCAAATTCATATCAGCTACTATAATTAAACTATAATCAGAAAGGTCTGATAAGAGTTTGGTCAGTGAATTGAAGAAATCTAGGTCAAATAATGTAGGGGCATAAATCGAGTCAAATTAAATTTTCCTACCCGAAATAATAATTTTTAAAAATGCTAGCTTGCCATCTCCATCAACTCCTATAGCCAAAACAGTAAACTGGAGTTACGGCTCAGTAGAATCAAAGGGCCATGGGTTTTATTGTTTGCAGAGGAAGAAACAGAGAAATAATATTTGCTAGCAAATCTGGGGACATATAGCTGTTTGAGATGAGATTTCTTATATCATTGCAACAGCAATGTTCTATCTCTGCAAAAGGTCCATACAACAGATCCCCCCTCCATCAAACACAGCACACAGAGCAGTACCCCCCTCCAAACACAGCACCCAGTGTAGTACCCCCCTCCAAACACAATATCCAGTGCAGTACCCCCCACTCCAAACACAGCACCTAGTGCAGTATCCTCCTCCAAACACAGCACCTAGTGCAGTACTCCCCCCCCCTCCCTCCAAACACAGCACCGGGTGCAGCATCCCCCTCCAATAACAGAAATCAGTGCAGTACCCTCCTCCAAACACAGCACCCATGCAGTACCCCCCTCACCCACCCTCCAAACATACCACCCAGTGCAGAACCCTTCTCAAAACACAGCACCTGGTGCAATACCCCCCCTATAAACACAGCATCCACTGCAGTACCCTCCCTCCAAACACAACAACCAGTGCATTGCCCCCCTCGAAACCCAACACCCAGGGCAGTACCTCCCTCCAAACACAACACCCAGTGTAGTATCCCACTCCAAACACAACACCCAGTGCAGAACCCCCTCCAAACAGGGAAATCAGTACAGTACCCCCCCCCCCCCCCTCCAAACACAGCACCCAGTGCAGTACCCTCCTCCAAACACAGCACCCGTGCAGTACCCCCCTCACCCACCCTCCAAACATACCACCCAGTGCAGAACCCTTCTCAAAACACAGCACCTGGTGCAATACCCCCCCCCCCCCCCCTATAAACACAGCATCCACTGCAGTACCCCCCTCCAAAAACTGTACCCAGTGCAGAACCCACCCTACAAACACAGAAATCAGTGCAGTAGCCCCCGCCTCCACAACACCCGGTGCAGGACCCCCTCTAAACAGAGAAATCAGTGCAGTACTCTCCACAAAACACAGCACCCTGTGCAATACCCCCCCCCCCCCCATTGTGTAAACACAGCATCCACTACAGTACCCCCTCCTAAAACAGTACTCAGTGCAGAACCCACCCTACAAACACAGAAATCAGTGCAGTACACACCCCCCCCCCCTCCAAACACAGCACCCAGTGGCGTACCCTACTCCAAACACAGCACCCAGTGCAGTACCCCCCACCAAACACAGTACCCAGAGCAGTACCCCATCCAAACACATAAATCAATGCATTAGCCCCCCTACAAACACAACACTTTGCTCCATTAATTTTCCCTTCTATCCTCAATCTGCCACTGAAACAGCAAGAAAGCTCAGGTCTCTGAGGCCTGCATTCTACCTCAATCCACCACTGAAGCAGCAGGACAGCTTTGGACTCTGAGGCCTGCAATTGACCTCAATCCACCACTGAAGCAGTGGTGGCCTGTAGCACCACTGAAGCTCTGGAGGGCTGTAGCATTCTACCAAAGGCAGCAAGTTTTATTTTCATTCAAGTGATTGTCTTCTGAAAAGTAAGAACTAGATATTTATTGCTATTTCTGTGTTTTAATAGTTCTATATTGTGTTTCCTGATTTACTTGTTTTAGTAATGTTTTCTGAAAATGATGATAAAAAAGTTATGCTATGTTGTCAGGCAGTGCTGTTTCTAGGCATAAGCGACATAAGCGGCCGCTAGGGGGCCCCTAGCAAATAAATAAATACATTTTCTTTTAAATTGATTTTCATAAATGATCACAGTGATCAGTTTTCAAAGAATTTACAGATTTTGTTTGTGAGTGAGTCATGCACAGGGCCATCATGGAATCATGCGTCATTCATGCATGCGCTAGACACCTGCCACCTGCGTTTTTTTTTCCTGCTAACGTTTGGATGTGGGGGAAAAAAAAGATCAGCCTCCGGATAGCTTCATTGAGGATTGCGACCAAATTATGTCTGAAAAAAGATAAAGAACGTACCAATCTGGCGTGAAGAAGCGTAAAAAGAGAAAAACTGAAGAAGGAAAACAACAAGAGAAAAGTATTGTACTATTTGATTATGCTTCGTTGTTATTGCTGCAGCTTTCTTGCATACTTTAACTGGACAGTCAGATTTGGCCGTCCAAGTATCACCCTACCTGCCATAGCATAGTGTTTTATTATAGCATAGTGGCTGTGTATTTGCATCTATAGCAATATATATATATATATATATATATATGTGGGTGTGTGTGTGTATATATATATATAATTTTTACATTACTGTGATCTCGGGCTGTACAGACACTGGGGTATGTCAAATTCGCGCCACAAAGACATTTGGCCTGTGCGCTAGGCAGCACCAGGACCTCTGCGACCGGTTTCCCCGCCTGAAGTACTGTACTGCTTCCTATGTAGAATGTTATATTGACAATCCAAAGAATGACATTAAATTAGAGCTGGCTGTATGTTTTTTGTTTTTTTTTTCTCGACACTTTAACTGGACAGTCAGTTCGTCCAAGTATCACCCTACCTGCCATAGCATAGCGTTTTATTATAGCATAGTGGCTGTGTATTTGCATCTATAGCAAATTGGCCTGTGCGCTAGGCAGCACCAGGACCTCTGTGACCGGTTTCCCCGTATGAAGTACTGTACTGCTTCCTATCATCAATTTATATTGACAAAAGAATATTAGAATTGAGTGAGAAACTGTCTGCTAAACTCGTTGAAAGCCCAGCAGTGTCAGCACCAGTCACAGTGTCAGCAGCGTAAGATAACTTAAGTAGCAGTGAACCAAATGCAAGTCAATAAAGGTATGAACCCATCTACTTATTAATATTGATGTTACATTCTTGTCCTTTTAAAATCACATATTTCTGACAGTGTGAATATGATCATTTTAGGTTGCTGTGGTTTTCCTGGGAGATAATTAGTTTAATTTTTTAAAATAATATGGGTGATCAAATTTTAATTAACATAATCATTCAAGGGACTTAATATTGCTTTGCAGTTTGCATGAACAGTCTCCAGGCTTTATAAGATGGTAACTTTTACCTTTTAACATGAACAGGATCTGCAAGAGGTTTGTTCAACATTTTTTTTTTTTTTTTTTTTTTTGTCTCAGTAAAAATCTAAATGTTTATTTGTACATTGTATGTTTGCTCGTACATATGCGAGCTCATACAAACGTTTCAAGACAGTAGGCTTAAGCCTATGTTGGTTTGATGTCGTGCCAAGTGGAGTGGGCTACAGTGGGGGGGGGGGGGGGGGGATCAGGGGGGGGCAACTAAAGTAGTTGCTTTAGAAAGTCATATTGTTACCTTAAGGGACATAATAAAAACTGAGCAATTCATAGAGGACAGCTTTAATAACATGAGACTGGTGGGGTGTGCCTTGTTAAGTCAAACTGAGATGGAGGGTACTCCTGGCTCTTCAGTCTCTATCCGGTATGTTGGGGCTCACGTTTCAGTTGCTGGAGAGGTGCTGGAGCCACAGGACTTCTCTTTTTGTTTTTCCACCATGGAATCAACATGAGTGGATTACTGTGAGAAGGGGGCCTAAAGAGAAGGCTGCTCCTTCTGTTCCTGTACTTATTAGGAACAGATCTGATGCTCTAACACAACATGAAGAAGTTCTTTTAGTTGGAGACTCCATTATTAAACACGTTGGTAGAGCCTTTAGCATTACAAACAAAATTAGTGTTAAATGTTTCCCAGGGGCTAGAGTCAAAGATATTACCTATCAATTAGATCATTCAATATAGCAACACAAATAGATCTCTACTGTGGTTTTACATGATGGCACCAATGACATAAGGTTGAGAGAATCAGAGATCCTTAAAAAAGATTTTAAATCACTCATTCAAAAGTTAAAGGAGTATGAGAGGAACATTATTATTTCAGGCCCTTTATCAGTTATGAACTGAAGTTGTGAAGCTTTTAGTAGACTGTTCTCTCTTAATAACTGGTTAAAAGTTTGGTGCGCTGCTGAGAATATTAGATTTATTGACAACTGGGATACTTTCTGGGAAAGACCTAGTTTTTTTGGAAAAGATGGATTACATCCCAGCAGGAGGGGTTCAACTGTACTTGCTGTGAATTTGGAAAATAATTTTACTTCTTATCTTTCTAAGTGCTGACTACATATCCCCAATCCTGGTTTTCGCCCTGATTCTAGGTACTTATTTGTACAGAACAATTGTTCTTTTAAAATAATCTCTGAGCTGTCCTGTAATAATCCTATTAAGACTATTAAATTAACATCTAAACATTATAGCAGCAGGCACGGTAGTTTACCCCAAAGGGTTAATGTATATAATCTTATTAGAGTCCCGATCATCACAGCTACACCTCCAGTAGTTGATGATGTAAACTATGTCTTGCCCTACTCAATGTTCGCTCATTATCAAACAAATCTTTTCTTATCAATGATTTAATTTCACATTATAAACTTGACTTTCTATTTCTGACTGAAACTTGGCTTAGTTTGGATGATAACATCTCCTTGATTGAAGCCTCTCCTTTAAATTATACTTTTGCTCAGAAAACTTGTTCAGAAGGGCGAGGGGGTGGGCTAGCTACTATTTTCCAAAATGACTATAACTGCAAACAAAAAAATGCAGAGGAGTTTTCTTCATTTGAATCCTTATCTTTACTATTAGCTAGCCAACCACATATTCTTATTGCAATAATTCATCACCCACATAAACCTAGTCAGTCTTTTCTGTCTGAATTTGCTGAATATATGTCTATGCTGTCAACTAATTATGATCAGATTCTTTTACTTGGAGATATTAACCTACACATTGATAACGAAGCTGATTCAAAAGCTGTTGACTTTTTAAGGATCTTGGAGTCTCTTGTTTTTTTTCAGCATGTTTCAGGGCCTACCCATAATCATGGACACACCTTAGATCTTGTTATATCTCGGGGTGTAGTTGTTCATATTTCATCTGTAATTGATCCTAATGTCTCTGATCACTCTTGTATTTTGTTTGAAGCCATTGTGTCGGTACCCAGAAAGAGTGGGGCCCACACTATTAAAAGTTGTGTAAGTAATTCTTCAACTATACAAAGGTTCTCTGAAATAATAAGCTCAGCTCCATCACTTTCTTTGCAGTCGCTGCCTGCTGAGTTACTTGTTGACAAATTTAACCGTCTTTGCACTACTACTTTTCACACAGTAGCCCCAGTTAAGACTAGATTAGTTTCATTTAAACATAATGCTCCCTGGATTAACAATACTATCCGTCAAATAAAAAGAGACTGTCGTAAGATGGAACTAAATTGGAGTGCTATGAAATTTCATGTCTATTTTGATATTATGAAAGATTTTTTATCAAGGTACAATGAAACTATAAGATCTGCAAGATGTGCATATTTCTCCAAACTCATTGAGGAAAATAAAAATAACTCCAGGGTGCTTTTCTCAACAATAGATAAATTGATAAATCCTTTATAATTACCCATCAGTAACATAGAAGTGTCATCATCTAAGTGTGAAGAATTTCTCAACTACTTTCAAAATAAAATAAAGACCATAAGGGAACAAATTCCAGTTGATGGTTCTAATTTCAATATCTCAGATAGACTGGGGGAAACAGTGATGGAATCATTTTCTTTTACTACTGCACAGGAACTAAACATGACTGTTATACATATGCAATCCACAACTATTATGTTAGATTCCATTCCAACAAGGTTTCTGAAGGATATTCTTAGTTACTTGTGTGATGATATTATTGTAATTATGAATAGTTCGCTGGAAAATGGAATAGTTCCGGCTTCTTTTAAAATTGCCCTATTTAAGCCTCTACTTAAAAAACCCAACTTACACAGTTCACTTCTGAATAACTTCAGACCCATTTCAAATCTCCCTTTTCTAGCAAAAGTTCTTGAAAAGGTAATGCTTAAGCAACTAAATCGATTCCTGATTACTAATAATATGTTTGAAAAGTTTCAGTCTGGGTTTCGTTCAAATCACAGTAGAGAAACTGCATTGGTAAGAGTAACAAATGACTTATTAATGAGTTCAGATTCACATGCTATATCCATTCTTGTTCTTTTGGACCTCAACGCTGCGTTTGATACTGTGGATCATTCCATCCTAATTGATCGTCTTAAGGGATGGGTGGGCCTAGACGGTACAGTACTAAATTGGTTTAAATCCTACCTTTCAAGACAGTTCTTTGTTTTGCTGGGGGAGTCCCGATATTATTTTCTTTATACATGTTACCTCTCGGCCAGATTATTTATAAACATTGAGTACATTTTCATTGTTATGCTGATGATACACATTTATACATTTCTGTGAAACCTGGTGACATTACCACAACATCAGCCTTACTTGAGTGTATCACTGACATCAAAACTGGGATGTCCTTAAATTTTCTGCAATTACTCTATAAGAAGAAGTGTTGATAGTAGGCTCTCAGCATCAAATTGACTTATCAAAAATAGAATTGGGGGATTTAACTCCTAATCTGAAGTTTGAAGTGAGAAATGTGGATGTTATTTTTTATTCTACCTTAAGTTTTGAGTCACATATTAAAAAGATTACAAAAGTATGTTTTTATCATCTAAGAAACATTGCCAAAATTAGATCATTTCTGTCTTTATCTGATGCTGAAAAATTAATCCATGCTTTTATTTCATGTACACTGGACTACTGTAACGCTCTTTTCTGGACTTACTAGCCAAGCTTTATTAAGGCTGCAGCTTGTGCAAAATTCAGCAGAAAGGATCCTTACCAGAACCAACAAGAGAGCGCATAGAACTCCTGTGCTTGCTTCTCTGCACTGGCTTCGTTGTTGTTGTCTCTTTATCAGCCTCGGCATGCACTGAGGTCGACTGAAAGTGGCCTTCCCTGTATTCCGAGGGTGAGGCTCAAGAGGAAAGGAGAGGTTGCTTTTTGCGTTCGGGCTCCGCAGTTGTGGAACTCTCTCCCCAACCATGTCAGGGGTTCACCTACAGTATCTACTTTTAAATCTAAGCTTAAGACCTATTTTTATAATTTAGCTTTTTGACCTGTGCAAAAGTTTTAGGCAGGTGTGAAAAAATGCTGTACAGTAAGAATGCTTTCAAATATAGACATGTTAATAGATTATATTTATCAATTAACTAGATGCAAAGTGTGTGAACAGAAGAAAAATCTAAATCAAATCCATATTTGGTGTGACCACTCTTTGCCTTCAAAACAGCATCAGTTCTTCTAGGTACACTTGCACACAGTTTTTGAAGGAACTCGGCAGGTAGGTTGGCCCAAACATCTTGGAGAACTAACCACAATTCTTCTGTGGATTTAGGCAGCCTCAGTTGCTTCTCTCTCTTCATGTAATCCCAGACAGACTCGATGATGTTGAGATCAGGCCTCTGTGGGGGCCATACCATCACTTCCAGGACTCCTTGTTCTTCTTTACGCTGAAGAAAGTTCTTAATGACTTTCGCTGTATGTTTGGGGTCATTGTCATGCTGCAGAATAAATTTGGGGACAATCAGATGCCTTCCTGATGGTATTGCATGATGGATAAGTATCTGCTTGCACTTCTCAGCATTGAGGAGACCATTAACTCTGACCAAATCCCCAACTCCATTAGCAGAAATGCAGCCCCAAACTTGCAAGGACCCTCCACCATGCTTCACTGTTGCCTGCAGACACTCATTCGTATACCGCTCTCCAGCCCTTCGACGAGCAAACTGCCTTCTGCTACAGCCAAATATTTCATATTTTGACTCATCAGTCCAGAGCACCTGCTGCCATTTTTCTGCACCCCAGTTCCTGTGTTTTCGTGCATAGTTGAGTCGCTTCGCCTTGTTTCCACGTCAGAGATATGGCTTTTTGGCCGCAAGCCTTCCATGAAGGCCGCTTCTGACCAGACTTCTCCGGACAGTAGATGGGTGTACCAGGGTCCCACTGTTTTCTGCCAATTCTGAGCTGATGGCATTGCTGGACATCTTCCGATTGCAAAGGGAAGTAAATATGATGTGTCTTTCATCTGCTGCAGTAAGTTTCCTTGGCTGACCACTGCATCTACGTTTCTCAACGTTGCCTGTTTCTTTGTGCTTCTTCATAAGAGCTTGGACAGCACATCTGGAAACCCCTGTCTGCCTTGAAATTTCTGTCTGGGAGAGACCTTGCTAATGCAGTATAACTACCTTGTGTCTTGTTGCTGTGCTCAGTCTTGCCATGGTGTATGACTTTTGACAGTAAACTGTCTTCAGCAACCTCACCTTGTTAGTCGAGTTTGGCTGTTCCTCACCCAGTTTTATTCCTCCTACACAGCTGTTTCTGTTTCAGTTAATGTTTCAACCTACATATTGAAGTGATGATCATTAGCACCTGTTTGGTATAATTGTTTAATCATACACCTCACTATATGCCTACAAAATCCCTGACTTTGTGCAAGTGTACCTAGAAGAATTGATGCTGTATTGAAGGCAAAGGGTGGTCACACCAAATATGGATTTGATTTAGATTTTTCTTCTGTTCACTCACTTTGCATTTTGTTAATTGATAAATATAAACTATTAACATGTCTATTTTTGAAAGCATTCTTACTTTACAGCATTTTTTCACACCTGCCTAAAACTTTTGCACAGTACTGTATATATATATATATATATATATATATATATATATATATATATATATATATATATATATATATATATATTTGTATTTTTATGTATGTATTTGTTTACATGTATGTGTATGTATGTTAGTGCATTTTAACTTATTTTAACCTATTTAATTTTTATTTATCAATTTATGCTGTCTTATTAATTTTAATGGAATTTTTCTGTTTGCTGTCTTCTTTTCTGATTTTTGTGCAGCGCCTTGAACCCTGTGGTATGAAAGGCGCTCTATAAATAAAGATTATTATTATTATTTTATATCCTGACAAGTGCCCCAGTCCCTGCCGATGAGAAACATACCCATAACACGATGCTACCACCACCATGCATCACAGTAGGGATGGTAACGCTTTGCATTCAGGCCAAAAAGTTCCATTTTAGTTTCGTCAGACCACAAAATTTTTTGCCACATGGCTACCAAATCTCCTGAGTGTTTTTTTGCATACTTCAAACGGGATTCAAGGTGGGCTTTCTTGAATAATGGCTTCCTTCTTGCCACCCTACCATACAGGCCAGATTTGTGGAGTGCTTGGGATATTGCTGTCACAAGCACACTTTGACCAGTCTTAGCCATAAAAGCCTGTAGCTCTTGCAAAGTTGTCATTGGCCTCTTGGTAGCCTCTCTGATCAGTCTCCTTCTTGCTCGGTCATCCAGTTTCGAGGGACGGCCTAATCTAGGCAGGGTCTTGGTGGTGCACCTTAAACTTCTTAATAATCGTCAAAGGGATATTCAAGCCATTTGAAATTTTTTTATACCCATCCCCTGATCTGTGCCTTTCAACAACTTTGTCCCAGAGTTCTTTTGAAAGCACCTTGGTGCTCTTGGTTGATACTCAGCAGAGAAAACCTATAGGAACTGTTGAATTTATCCTTAAATCATGTGAGTCACTACAATTTAACACAGGTAGAGGCCACTTAACTTGGTGTGTGATTTTGAAGGCGATTGGTTACACCTGAGCTAATTTAGGATTGCTATTTTAAGAGGGGTGGACACTTATCCAACCAAGCTATTTCAGTTTTTATTTTTAACTAATTTTCTACAAATTTCTAGAATATTTCTTTCACTTGTGTGGGGTAGTTGTGGGGTAGGATGTGTAGACAAATGAAAAAAAAAATATATATATATATATATATATATATTTTAATGCATTTTAATTCCAGGCTATAAGGCAACAAAAGGTGAAAATTTTGAAAGGGGGTGTAGACTTTCTATAAGCACTGTATATATATATACACATACAGTGCTCCCTTGCTATAATGTGGGTCTCAGGAGACACACAATATGAGCGTTGTAACCGAAGAGCATTATAAAGGGGGGAGGGGGTGGGGCCGCCTCCCTCTCTATAATGCACATACAGTGAAGCAAAACATGTAACTTTCCATGAATTAGCCATGCTTTAAGCACCATGTAATCAACGCTATATTGTTTACAAAAAAAAAAAAATAATTTCCCACTCATGGATTATTTTAATTAGAACCACAGGATACTCACATGAATCTTAGTGCTACAGTGCCCCTACAGGGAGCTTCAGGACACTCACGTGAATCGTTAGGTTATTACAATAACCCTGGTTCCCTGAAAAGAATGACAACCATTACTGAATGGGAACAGCCCCTCTGACCGTCAATCACTGAGCATATATAAAAAAAACTGCCCTAGCAGGGCCCTGTTGTGAGGAGGAAGTCCCTCCCACCTCCTGCTGAAGAGGGTCATCCTCAAAGTAGCATATCGCCATTTTCTTTCGAAAATCTGAGGTCAGCTGAGGACATGACCTCGAAGGGTAATTGGTTGTCATTCTTTTCAGGGAAGCAGGGTTATGGTAATAACCTAAAGTTCCCTTTCAAGTGGAATGACAACCGTTACCGAATGGGAAGCTGTACCAGAGCAGTCATGTCTCCAGATTACCGACAGTAATGCCTCACGGCGATAGCCTCAGAGCCCTCATGACGCCTAAGGGAATGCCGCCTACAAAACCCTAGATCCAGAGAGGGCCAACTTCAAAGTAGTAAAATCACACAAATGTCTGAGCTCATCTAAGGAGATGCGATGAAAGAGAGCCCACAAAGTCACTTGGCCACTGGTAGAATGGGTCGTAATGTTCCCCAGCATGGGGGAGTCCATCTGTTCATACACCAAATGTATGGCATCTGCCACCCAGTGCGCTAGCCTTTGCTTCGATAGGGCCCGACCTCTAGAGCGGGACCCATAGCAGACAAACAGCTGGTTGTACTGTTTCCAGGATGCTGTCCTATCCAGGTAACAGCGCAGAGCCCAGACCGGGCAAAGCGTGTGCTGTCTACAGTCCTCTGACTCATGCGGAGGAGGTCTGAAAGTTCCAAAACCACTGATTGCTTAATATGGAATGATGAGACCACCTTTGGCAAAAAGGCTGGCTTTGTTCTTAACTTCCAACAACCGAATCCGTTGTGGATGCTCACATAGTTCAATTTGATACCCAAAAACACTGTGGACTGAGACGGTATGAAGTTGCTCTTCTGTTGATGTATGGAGAACCTTAACTTCGTAACATGATCTATGACCTGTCTGATGTGCGCCTCGGCGCGTGCTTTGCAACGCCTTCAAACTATCCAATCGTCCAGGTAGCTCAAGATCTGAATACCCCGCAGCCTGAGTGGAGCCAGTGCTGCCTCCATGGTGATGGCGGTAAGCTGGAAGGCTCGAGAATTTTGAAGCTTCTTGACCTCCATGGCCTGTGTCTCTGAATTGGGAGAGTGGACCTCTCAAGGCTCACATCAATGGTGGAGAGCCTTAACTTCATCACATGATCTATGACCTGTCTGCGCCTCGGCGCGTGCTTTGCCTTCAAACTATCCAATGATCTGAATCTGCTGGAAGGCTCGAGAATTTTGAAGCTACCTCCATGGCCTTGTTGGACCTCTCAAGGCTCACATCAATGGTCACTTGAACGTCTACCCCGGTGTTATAGGGGCATCTAACAGTGCCACCTTCTCGGTCTCCACTACCTTTGTCTGGGTTAGCCAGAGATGTCGGCTAGCAGCCACCAGCGCCGCTAGAGACCAGCCTGATGCCTGACCTAATTTCCCCATTAGGTCGGTCATCGCCCCCGTCACTGCCTGAAGCTCTCCCACGTCCGTCTATGTTGCCCATTCCTGCAGTTCCTGCGACTGGTAAAGCACCAGTATGGTCATTGCGTTTGCCGCTCGGACAAATAACGCTGCTGACGTATATGCTTTTTTGAGCATGGAGTCAGGGCTTGGACGGGCAAGTAGGGACTTTGTCTCCTCTGGTGAAGGTGGATCCTTGCACCAGCACCTTTGTTGTGTCACCGATAGGAGGGAACTTGCCTAGGCCAGCTTCTTGGGCTCCTGTGGTGTGTAGCAGGGACTCTGCTGTTCTGGAGGCTGAGGAGCGGACGCCGGGTTGCTTCAAAATGAACGAACTCTAAGAAGTCCTGACACAAAGGGAGGGCTTGTTGTGGGTGCCCTTTCTGCTTTAGAAAGCGGTTCCCCTTCCCCTCCTGTTCTGTCGGCCAGGTAATGTCCGTGTGAGCTGCATCACGGAACTCCTCCCTCTTCAATATATGCAGAACGGGTAGTATGGAGCCTTCTGCTGTGGCCTGCCCAGCTGAAGTGGTGGGGTCAAATACGTCCAACCTCGATGCTGTAAAGGACAGCTTGCCTGGGCTTGGGGGTCTAGGTGGGGCTGGGGATGGAGAGCGGGAGTGGGGAAGCTGGGGCTGCCCAGTGGTAGGGGGTAGTCTACCCTAAGACTTCAGCAGGGTCTCCAGCATGATCTGCTGGGCCCTCACCGTCTCTGCAAGCTCTTGAAAACACCATCTCAGCCGAACTTTGGCGTCTCTCTGGTGACTCAGGGAGAGCGCCTGCGCCTATGCGGGGAAGGAGAGCAGTACTCCTGGTAAATGCCCTCTTGAGCGGTGCCACCTTGACGGTGATGATCTCGCCTCCACAGAGGGGCGCCTACGCCTCTGCACCGTTGGTGGGGAAGGGGAGGGTGACCCAGGGGTATGGGGGAGCTCCCTGGTCCCAGTGGCGGGGGGTGTTCCAGAGGACCTTTGGGGAAAGCCCTGGACCACAGATCTCATTCTCCCCTGCCCTGAAGAAAGAAACTCTGCTGGGGAGAGGGCTGCCCTCTTGTGCTTCGTTCGTTTAGAGAAGTTCTGG
The DNA here is from genome assembly GCF_017654505.1 of Polyodon spathula. NCBI lineage: Eukaryota > Metazoa > Chordata > Actinopteri > Acipenseriformes > Polyodontidae > Polyodon > Polyodon spathula. Next base: position 24,847,397 of record NC_054546.1, read on the forward strand.
CAGTGAGAGCAGTCCAACTCATCCGCCAGTGCCCTGACTGCATGGTCTGGCCCGAGGCATCTGGCGCAGGAAGTGTGCTCATCCTGCCTGAGACAGCATGCCCGTTCTGTTTGATGCAGCACACTGAGAGACAGCACACTCATTCTGTATGATGCAGCACACTGATAGCCTTTTCACACTTGCACACCTGAGCCAAGCCAAGCCAAGCCAAGCTGGAACAAAGCCAAGGCCACCCAGCGCAGCTTGGGTGTGTTCGCACTACTGTTCAAAGTAGAAGCTGCACTGTGAAAGGTAACATCAAATTCAGTGGACACAGACGCACAGAGGAGTGGTGTGGATTTGTTTTGATATCCGAGCCAGTACCAGATATCTTGCAAGGCCACAGTTTCATGGTTCGGGCTCAGCTTGGCTCAACAACATGACAAGTGTGAAACTAACCTTATCATGAGGCCTTATCGTGTGAAAAGGCCATGAGAGATAGCACCTTCCGTTTTGTATCTAGTTAATTTTTTTCACGTCCAATTGCTGAATGCATACCACCCCCACACATTTAAAGCAAAATGTAATTATAATCAGTTCCACAAGATTTATGAATACTTGGTTTTCCAGCGCTCTCCGTTGAGCTCCGTGAAGTTGCCCCCAGCCCCCCACCCCCCACCAAACAGCACAAACGTTTAATTATATATCCTTGTTTGTGCCGTTGAAACGAACGTTTGTGCTGCTATATAGTTTTTAGATATTAACGATTCTTTTTTTAGGGGAGTGAGATCACTCAGCCCCCCTACAATACCAGAACTGAACCCAACTTGTCTCATTCGTTTGTGCCGTTTGAAACGAACATTTGTGCTGTTATTATTTCTGAGATATTAACAATATTATTTTAGGGGGTGACGTCACTCAGCCTCCCTGCAATGGCAGAATGGAACCAAATTGATCTCATTCGTTTGTGCCGGTTTGTGCCGTTCAAACGAACGTTTGTGTTATTATGGTTTCTGGGTTATTAACAGTATTATTTTAGGGGAGTGATGCCACTCAGCCCTGTACAGTAACGGAATTGAATCAAACGATTATTGGTTTATTATTATTTATGCGCGTGATGTTTCTATTATTAGGGGTGTCTCAGGTGCGTCTGACTGAAAACAAACTTCAAATCATTGACAAACTGGCAAAGGGTAATACGGTAAAACGGCAGTGGAATATGGAATAGGTAAACAAAAGGAGGCAAGTGAGTTTTCCAGTGAAATTAAAGTGGAGGGGCAGGAGCTGATTCCGGGGGATTGCATTTCTCACATACCAGCCCTGACCTGCGTTGAAAAACTATTACCTTGCAGCAAGGTGAGTCATCGTTGTATTACAAATTATTTCTAAGTAGGTTATGCAGATGTAGCAGTGTTTTGTTGTTGTTTTTAATCCTATGAGTTTCATAGGATTATATTTTTTATTTTTATTGTAATATATAGTTAATTGTGCAGTTGAAAACTTACAAACGCTCTGCTGTGCTCGCGCTGTCCCTGTCTCGTGCTGTGGTAGCACTGAGGGTAAGTAATGCGCACTGTGGTCAGTTTTGTCAGATTGGGCTGGTTCCCGCCCCATTGGGCTAGTTTTGTTTTTATCATTTGTGCGGGTAAAAATTGCATTGTGCGTGTGATGATATTTTGAGCTAGTTTTAGGTCCTTGGGTGGGTAATTCATATTTTCAGAAATTCAAAAAACAGTGTTTTTTTTTTTTTAAATATATAAGTACATCTAAAATAAAATAAGACTCAATGAGCTGAAGGTAAAATTACGTAACTAAAATAACTTTTCATAACCACTTTAACCCGCCTTAACACAACCATGGACTAATGACTGACAGTAGCAGAAGCCAATATCGTTACTGTTTGCAGTATGCAGAGCCAATCGCACGCAGACAAGGGGTGGGGTTAATCATAACTGCAGTCAGATGAGATTGCCGTATTAATGAAAGTGGTTAGTGTGAAAAACAAATGAGAGACGATGTCTAAATGGGCAATGTATATAAAAATATATATAGAAGAGAATAGGAGTGTAATTCTGACCCGAAATTGTGGGTTACTTCTGTAGCTGGCGACAAAACAAAAGCATGTTGCAAATACGGCAATGTACAGATTCAGGCCCACTTAAACGAGATTCTGCAACACATACAAGGCCCGTTGTGCGCCATCAACGAGGGATATAATGCCTTCAGCTTCCAAAATTGCTGTATCAGACGATCAGAAACACAGGAACTCAGAATTGCCACCAGTGTAGCCTGTAACACATCAATAAATGCAGAATACTGTCACTGGCTCTCAAAAATGCAATACACTCAAAAAATAAATGTTGGATTTACTTAAGCCAGTTATGTTAACAGGTTCCACACAACTAAGTTGAGTAATTTGTAAATCATATGATTTATAAAAATGTACTCAATTAACTTAAGTTTTTCCAACACTGTTGAGTAATTGCAAAATGATTGGATTAGCTCAGATTTAAGAGGTACGCCAGGTACATGGTTGTTTCTTGCCTTCACACAACTCAGTGGAAACACAGAAATGCAGGTCTCCTGAGAGTCTTCTTTTTAATTTTCCTGAGTGAAGAGTTTCATCTGTGTTTTGCAAGTCACACTTCAGTATCAGTCTTCATTCTCACAGTGAATAAAGAGCTTCCCTTTGCATTCCTAACAATAACCACACATTTCTAAGTAGTTATTTGTAACTGAAGGAAAAACCTTGGCTCTCTTAAATATCCATGCACAAGGACATTTTGTTTCTTACCATATTGAATCATTAATAACATACCTGTTGTCCTTACACTGGTAAGCTACACTTTCTAACATAATTTCTTTCCATTTTTGTAGTGGTAAGGAATCATTAAATGTTTCAGACTTTTTTTCTAGTTGCCCACTCTGCACTGAACTACAGCTTGGGACACTCTCATAGCTTTCATATTCTGCCTTTTTTCCAATTTGGGTAACTGCTGGCTCTTCACACAATCCAACCCCAATTCTTGCCACACATTATGTCTGTTTGACAACAAATGTGTATAAAGCCTTGTAAGATATTTTACAATCAAGCTACTCACTTAGTTCTTTCCAAATCCTGTCTGAAGGAACAGCGATCGTCCCAGCCCTCACTACATCTAATCTTCGTTCTCTGATGACTTTATAACACATCATTTCCTACTGATTTCAAATGAAATTCCTATTAAACTCAAGTCACAAGCATGAGTTCATGAAATACTTTTCATGACTTCATAACATTTCCCTTAATATACATGAAATAATCATGAACAGACACTTGTTTTAAAGTGTTATCTACCACTGAATAACAATTGTTAGATTGCATTCTTTTCTCTGTGTTGCTTAAAGCAGTGATGCAAATAGGACTGTTACCTTGAAACTTCTACTTGAATTACTGCTTTATGCAAGTGTATTGTAGTTTTTTTAAAGAAAATAAAATAAATATTAAACAGACCATTGACCATTATTGTTACGTGCATGTCTATTTCATTATTTAAACTAGGTGGTGGTACTGGTGCATTTGTTGTTGTTGTGTGAAATTTAATTACTTTAAATTTAAAAGGAAGTTGATGTGGAAGTAAATAAGGCAATTACTTCACAAAGTAATTTTAAAAGGTCCTTTATTATTTCACACACACACACACACACACACACACACACACACGCAGTTACATAAGAACATAAGAACATAAGAAAGTTTACAAACGAGAGGAGGCCATTCGGCCCATCTTGCTCGTTTGGTTGTTAGTAGCTTATTGATCCCAAAATCTCATCAAGCAGCTTCTTGAAGGATCCCAGGGTGTCAGCTTCAACAACATTACTGGGGAGTTGATTCCAGACCCTCACAATTCTCTGTGTAAAAAAGTGTCTCCTATTTTCTGTTCTGAATGCCCCTTTTTCTAAACTCCATTTGTGACCCCTGGTCCTTGTTTCTTTTTTCAGGCTGAAAAAGTCCCTTGGGTCGACACTGTCAATACCTTTTAGAATTTTGAATGCTTGAATTAGGTCGCCACGTAGTCTTCTTTGTTCAAGACTGAACAGATTCAATTCTTTTAGCCTGTCTGCATATGACATGCCTTTTAAGCCCGGAATAATTCTGGTCGCTCTTCTTTGCACTCTTTCTAGAGCAGCAATATCTTTTTTATAGCGAGGTGACCAGAACTGAACACAATATTCAAGATGAGGTCTTACTAGTGCATTGTACAGTTTTAACATTACTTCCCTTGATTTAAATTCAACACTTTTCACAATGTATCCGAGCATCTTGTTAGCCATTTTTATAGCTTCCCCACGTTGTCTAGATGAAGACATTTCTGAGTCAACAAAAACTCCTAGGTCTTTTTCATAGATTCCTTCTCCAATTTCAGTATCTCCCATATGATATTTATAATGCACACTTTTCTCTATTAAATGTCATTTGCCATGTGTCTGCCCAGTTCTGAATCTTGTCTAGATCATTTTGAATGACCTTTGCTGCTGCAACAGTGTTTGCCACTCCTCCTACTTTTGTGTCGTCTGCAAATTTAACAAGTTTGCTTACTATACCAGAATCTAAATCATTAATGTAGATTAGGAATAGCAGATGACCTAATACTGATCCCTGGGGTACACCACTGGTTACCACACTCCATTCTGAGGTTTTTCCTCTAATCAGTACTTTCTGTTTTCTACATGTTAACCACTCCCTAATCCATGTACATGTGTTTCCTTGAATCCCAACTGCGTTCAGTTTGAGAATTAATCTTTTGTGCGGGACTTTGTCAAAAGCTTTCTGGAAATCTAAATAAACCATGTCATATGCTTTGCAATTATCCATTATCGATGTTGCATCCTCAAAAAAATCAAGCAAGTTAGTTAGGCACGATCTCCCTTTTCTAAAACCATGTTGACTGTCTCCCAGTACCCTGTTACCATATAGGTAATTTTCCATTTTGGATCTTATTATAGTTTCCATAAGTTTGCATATAATAGAAGTCAGGCTTACTGGTCTGTAGTTACCTGGTTCAGTTTTGTTTCCCTTTTTGTGGATCGGTATTACGTTTGCAATTTTCCAGTCTGTCGGTACCACCCCTGTGTCAAGAGACTGCTGCATTATCTTGGTTAGCGGTTTGTAAATTACTTCTTTCATTTCTTTGAGTACTACTGGGAGGATCTCATCCGGCCCAGGGGATTTGTTTATTTTAAGAGCTCCTAGTCCCTTTAACACTTCTGCCTCAGTTATGCTAAAGTTATTTAAAACTGGATAGGAACTGGATGACATGTGGGGCATGTTGTCAGTATCTATCTTTGTAAAAACTTGTGAAAAGTAATCATTTAACATATTTGCTATTTTTTTTTCTTCCTCTACGATTTTGCCATTTGTATCTCTTAAACATTTAATCTCCTCTTTGAATGTTCTCTTGCTGTTGTAATATTGGAAAAACATTTTGGAATTGGTTTTAGCTCCCTTAGCAATGTTTATTTCTATTTCTCTCTTGGCCTTTCTAACTTCCTTTTTGACTTGCGTTTGCAGTTCTGTGTACTCTTTCTGCGTACTTTCTTTTTGGTCCTTTTATAATGCTCTGTAAAGTGCCTTTTTTCGCTGAATATTTTTTTTAATTGATCTATTAAACCATTTTGGCAATTTAGCTTTACATTTAGATTTGTCTACTTTAGGGATATAATTGTTTTGTGCCTCTAGTACTACATTTTTGAAGAACAACCATCCTTCTTCTGTGGGTGTTTTCTCTATTTTACTCCAATCTACTTCTGTTAGTCTCTGTTTCATACCTTCATAGTTTGCTTTTCTAAAATTGTAAACCTTAGCTTTAGTCATTTCTTTTGGGGATTTAAAAAACACTTCAAATGAGACCATGTTGTGGTCTGAGACACCAATGTATATAGTTCATTGTATGTTATGTTTTGCTTTTTTTTCTCTCAAGATCTTCTTTATAAGCTGTATAAATAAAAGCATTTGACCACAAAAAAAAGTTATTGAGAAGAAAAAGTTTTTGTCAATGGCGGCTATGTTTATGACATCATAGTTCCAAAGTGAAAGTAGTCGATAACTCCTTATAATATGGAGATAGGGCCACTTTTACAATGGAACACATAAAGGAACCCATATTTGTTCTATCAAAAGTCATTGTCTGTGACTTTTGACCTCTCTTATTATAGGATTATCACTGTTGTTATTTCTTGTCGTTTGACAAGGACTTTAACAGCCTATAAAACAAAAACCTTTGCACAAAATCACTCAGTTTGGTATGGTGGTACATGACTATGGCTAGTTGACCCTAAAAAAAAGGAGCGAATAGTTCACATGGTTGGGCAGCTATATTGGATTTGGTATTTTTGTTAACTCATTTAGAAGACACTAAAACAGCAAAAACCATTGCTGCTATTGCCCTCAAACTTCTCACATGTGTTGAGGAGGGGTGTGCAATTACACATATTATGTGACATGACATGTAGCCGACATTTTTGGAGTCTGCATTTTAGCTTTAAAATGCAACTCCTCCAGAACCACTGGACCGATTGAGTTGAAACTTTCTAGGGATCTTATTAAACATGAGAGCATCAAATGTTATAAAATGGTCAGTTTTGTCAATCCAAGATGGGCGTCATGGACCAATCTTGCTTATAACTCCTTACAGAGCCATCGTTACTATATAAGACATATAGTAAGCCACTTATCCAACCTGATCAATTAACCGCCTCGCTAAATAAATGAATATTAAAAGTTTACTACAAGAGTAATGACATTGGCAACAGTTGCAGCATCTGCAGTGGAAACAGAAAGCAAGCATTGGAGCAATCAGCCTTTTGGTGCATTCCCCTTTGAGAGGCGAGCTGTGTGGGCTTGTCAGTGAGCTGTGTAGCAGTGACTATTCAATACACCAGTAAAGAAAGTGTTTTACTTTTTTTGTGCAATGTGTTTATATGATAGCCGACACTGTCAACGTGTTTTTGTAGCTTTTAAATGCATTTGAATTAAACAAAGCAAGCTTCATAAAGGCAAGCAATACTATATCAACTTCTTATTGGTTGTGTTGGCAATATCAAGAAAGAGTGATATTAAGAAAGCAGAACTAGGGAGGCAGGACTTCAAGAGTTAAGAAAGAAGCCATCAGTTGCAGGTTACTGTACATTTATCGTTTGTTTTGATTTTGATTTTTTTTTTTTTTTTTTAAGCTTTGCGTGGAGATGGCTTATATTAAACATAGTAACACTGTTTTTTCTTTCTTTCTTTTTTAAATGTTTGCCAGGGCTGGGGGGCCCTCTGTCTAAGGGTAGATTTTCCATAGCGGTGTGTAAAATAAAGCCCACAATGCACTACTCTGTTATGCAACTTCTCTTTCACGGACATGGTTCGGATCCAGCATGGGGCCATGTCAAATTGTTTTCTTTTTTATTTTGTTTTTTATTATTACTAACATTGTTTAATTATCTTATTTAAAAATCTAAATGTTTTAGTGTAATTACATTTAAATGTTTGTTAAGTTGTTATAAGTAAAAGAGTTGAAATTGACACTTACCACATTACACTACGCAACATGCAAAACCTGCTTCGGGAGTCCCAGCATGGGAGTGTCTAAATACCAAAACTCTAACTTGTAATAAACTAAAAATAGTGTTTTGTGTTATTTTCGAAGCTGGTAGCTTGGAAGCCTTATAGTTGCTGGCAACTCTAGTTATTATATATCTTTTTAAATATAATTTTGTCTGGAGCCGGGGAGCGGAGCACGAATCACAAGGAGTGGAGCTGATGAAAGAAAGAGCCAAGCGGAGCAAACAAAGAGTGGAGCAGAGCGGAGGATATCATTATGAGTGGTGAACGAAATTGTCACCGCTTCGCTCTGCTCACATTCTCTAAACACAACACAGACACTTGCCGTTAAAATATATTGTCTATAACACAGGATTTGCACATCACAGGAAAGTAGAAGTGAGTAAACTCTGTATCCCTTATGTGAGAAGTGGGTAAACACTATATTGCCCAAATTCAAAGTGGGTAAACGCCTTTTACCTGCATATACCCTCGACTACACCACTGAGTAAAACTCCAAAGAAAAGTTTAAAGTACCTGGTACTGCCAGGCCGTCTCTCATCCTATACCAACCAGGCCTGAAAATTATTATCCAGGGCAACTTATATTTGTTATGTTTTTTTTTATTTATATACAATTGCAAATTTATACAGTGGGTTTTTTTACCTGACCAGTCTAGATAAAGCAGCAGTGTGTCCCTTACTTGGGAAGGAACTCATGACTTTCCAGTCAAGAGCACAGTGCTCTAACCACTATGCTATAAGTGAAGAAGTGTTAGTGTCTACTTTTTGTATAGGTATACAAATGTCAATTGCTCTGGACAAAAGCATCAACCAAATTAATATTTATTCCTCTATGCATTTTTTTAATCATTTATTTATTTCTACCTAATAAATTATTACTTAATTTTTTTAAACAAGGAACTACAATTTATCAGATATTTAGACAAGGAACCTACATGCCACTCTTGTGTACAATTCCATTCTATGGTATCTACCAAACAGGAAACTAGATATTTTCAAACGGAAATAGAGCATTTCTAGAATCAAGCAGAACCTACAGGTTTTTAGCTAAAGCTGGTCAGGCATGGATGGAAGCTTATGCATTTTGTTTTATTTTTTAACTTTTTATCCTAACATCACAGAAACCACTTACTGGTTCAGAAAGATTAAAGCTGCACACCAGAAAAAAATATGATTTTTAAAAAATATATTTACAGGAATACTAACGTCACAGAAAACATATGCATGTTCAAAAGATTAGAGCTACATTTTGCACATTTAAAAAAAAAAAAAAATTCAACAGTAGTCAGGGATCCAGACACCCTGCAATGGCATGTACCTGACTCGGTCTGCTATACCCATCAATCCAGGTTTTTTTTTTTTAAAGTTTAGACCCTCAGGAATAAGAATGAAGAGGCCTGCTCTCCCGGAACTCTGGCAAAACATGAACAAAAAATTTCTATTTCAATGATGTCAACTTTTTTCTAAAAAAAAACTGGATTGATGAGTATAGCAGACCGAGAAGGTGCCTTCATTTTGAAATCACTTTTATCACTCTGGATCCCTGACTACAGGTACACTGACGTCACTTCAGAAAGATTAGAGATGCGTTTCAACACCAGATTTTTATTTTATTTTATTTTTTAAACAGGTATACTAATATCAATCAAGTCATATCAGGGTTTACCTAAATCACTGAAATTGAGGGGTCACCGCGAAATTAATCTCTTTAGGGGCCAATGCATACAAACAAGTATGGAGAGAAAAAAAAAAAAACGTGTTCAAATTAACTACTGCACGACGCAAACTATGTTTCTTCCTTCTGTAGAGAGGCTTTTTGTGCATTGCACTGAAGCAAAAAACAAACAAACAAAAAACGTTCACAAATAACATTTATAAACAGAGTATCCAAAGCGGTTAACGTTTTTGTTTACTGTTCAAATGACAACGATGTTTTAATCAGCCTATCAGTGCGTCTTTACTGCTTTTCAGTGACCTGTAATGTGCAGTTGGGGGTGGATAAAGTTGGTACTGCATTTAGTTTTCAGCATTGGAGGTAAAATATTAGAAAAGGACGACAAAAAATAAACGTATATTTCGGCTGATTATCGTTTCAAGATATTTCCCAAAGAAACTGGACATGCAGATTGAGGTAATTGTTTTGCATATCTTAATGTGTCCGGATAAAATACTATCGATCGCTATTTAACTTAGGAATCACACGTTAAACAATAGGCTACAGAGGCTGCTGAACACAACGTCAAATGAACAGCCTTCAGAAACCAAACTGGAAAGTTAAATCAGTGCTAATTGATCTAGCACAGCCACCTCGCTTCAACTTGCTGCTTACTGTTTCGCAGAATTTTAGACCTTAATAGCCAAGTTTTGTTTGTTTTGACTCGCTACTAATAAAACAAATTATTGAATGGGACAAATGACACGACAACAAACGTGCTGTATGCATTGCCTTTATTAAAGTATACCAGATGCCATTGGGTAACCCAGTTTTGTGGCTGTTTCTAGTCGATTTCCACATCTGTATAACTTGGCAAAGCCTTGCCTTACACTTCCAACCAACAGACGTGCAGTAGCAATGGATGGGCAAGTCCATTGCAGGGGGATTCTGCATACTTACCTTTAACAAATGACAGCACTCTGTTTTAGTAAGGAAGCAAGCACCGCTCTTTTTAGTCTTTATAGTGTTCTGAAATACTGTCTACTTTGGTTTATTTAATGTTTAAACAGGTCCGCGAAATGTCTGCAAAATCCTAATTTTATTCTGCTACCCATGAAAAATACGTAAATTTACTGCAGTTTAAGTAGACCCCTACATAAGAATTATTAGAGCTGCATTCTGACACTAGAAAAAATATACATTTTTAAAAATATATTTGTAACACTAGAACCACCGAGATTTCAGACTACATACAACCGCCGCACCAGCAAAATGTGTGGCTCCATTTTAAAACAGCTTCGATATGAAAGTGAAAAACAAACAATCGGATACAACTTTATATTTTTATTTTTGAACATCATACATAACGTTTTCAGAGCAGAAACACCGTATTTACATTGAAAATTAAACTTTTTTTCTTATTTCTTTCAAAAAGACCACATATACATAAACATGAAAAACTGTAATAAAATATACTTTACGCAATAAACTTCTGTGTAAATAAGTGTAGAAAGCTGTATGCACATATACCATTATAAAACACAAATAACTAGTTCTAAATAAAAAAAGCATAAACTAAAATATAACTTATCCAACGTGAAAGCACTTGAGTGAAACAGTTAAAAAGCTGTCTGTCTGTTCAGAGTTCTATTACAGCTTTCTAAGTACAATCTAGGCAGAAAACACACTTTTCAATTGTACCAGTGCATTTGCCACAGACTGCCTTTTCACAACGGCGCAGACATCAAAAGTTCTGTTTTTATTGCATTTAGCAACCTGGCATTGTCTTTTATTTCGTGTGCCAGTGGGCGCAGCGATTGCAGAAGGCTGAGGGGGATTTGACAGCTGGCTTCTGCTATCACCCCAGGGCTCTGCTGTGCCCTCCTTGTTGAGTTGACTCTACTGGACTTTCTCAGCCTGCCCTCTCGGTGCTCTTAAAACATTTCAGTTCACCCGCGTTGCCGTGATGTCTGTTGTATTACCCTCACAGCTTGCTGTTGTGTGTTGTGCGCGTATGTGTGGTTTTATTTCACTGCTTTGCAGTTTAGAAATAAAAAATAATACAAGCGCAATTCCTCCACCGGGACCCAGCTCTGCCTCGCCCCACTGTTGAGTTGTTTACGCTGACTTGTTTTAGCCCGCCTAATCGGAGTGCTGTTTTTAAAACTGCTAATTTGCCCTCACAACCTTGCTGTTGTGTGTGTGTATGTGTTTTTTATTTTTACTGCCTTGAAGTTTAAAAAGAAAATATAGTATGATAATGAATGAACAGAACAGTAAATTAAAAGACTGTAACAAACAAAAACACAGGACATGGCACTTTCGCCAAATTAAAGAGACAAACAACGGACTACACACACAAACACGGTGAGCTGATATTTTAGCTATTATTATTATTATTATTATTATTATTACCTCCGTCTCCAATCCCATTCTCCACTCACCAAACACACGACCCCGAGTGAATGAAAACATGCTGCTTTTATGCAGCTAAACCGAGACTCGATTGCTAATCAAACATTCAGTTGGAGTCGCGGTACAACTGTACATGAATTAATAAAGTTCAATTCCCCTTGCTCACATATTATTACCTTTTACTTGCACGTGAAGTGTTGTGCAATCCTCCTGACGATGGAGGTGGCGGAGGCATGTAGCCTCCTGGCGACGGAGGTGGGAGCGGCGTGTACTCTCCTGGCAACGGAGGTGGGAGTGGCGTGTAGCCTCCTGGAGACGGAGGCTCTTCCCCTGGTCCTGGAAACACCATCAGGGCTTCTCCTGATGAGACCGTGGCTGTGATGTCTCGGAGGGACACTGGGTGCTGTTGCTGTTCCCACATTTCCCAACGCTTCCCATCTTGGGCCCACAGCAGGTTAATCACCTTTGGGAGGTCTCTTTCCTGGCCACCGTCAGGGTCCGTAGGTCAGTCCCAGATCTCCCTCGATGGTAGCCCTCGAGCAAGCAGGGCTTCTCCCACCGACGCTGGAGACGGAACCAGCAGGCACTCTCCCTCTGCTGGTGGAGACTTGGGCTGTGGACGCTCCGACTCCCACTTTGCGGGCTGTGGACGTTCGGCCTCCTTCCACGCAGGCTGTGGAGGTGAAACCAGCAGGTATTCCTCCTATGCTGGTTGTGACTTGGGCTGTGGACGCTCTGCCTTCCTCTTCTGGGGCTGTGGACCCACAGACTCCCCCTTTGTGGGCTGTAGACACCTGTGTTCCCCCCTTCTGGGCGCTGGATACTCAGGCTCCTCCCACTCAGGCCTAGAATGTTCGGGCTCCTCCCCCTCAGGCGTAGAGGAACTAGGATCCTCATCCTCTGGCTCATGTTCTGGGCAGTTCTTGTCCTCATGCCCATAAGCAATGTACATAGTGCACCACCTTGGCTCCTTCTGCTTCCTCCTCACCTTTCCCCTTCTCTGCCTCCTCCTCACCTTCCTCTCCTGGGCCAGTTCCTCCTCTCCCTCTTGGTAGGAGCAGACAATCACCACGTGCCCGTACACCCCGCAGGCAAGGCACCAGCCTTGGTCCTCCAGATCACTGAGGAGCTCCTCCAGCTCACTGCAGCCATCTCTCCAGCCTTCCATTTTTTTTGTTGTTTTTTTTCCCAAAAAAAACACTGCGGTTCCCGCTCTGGTCTGCGTCAAGGAGGCGCTGGTAATCCCACAATGACACCACATGTGACAAAGACGGCTGTAGTGGGTGACATCAGACCAGAAACCAGGAAATAAACAACAGAGAGCTGGAGTTTTGCTTCAATGCACGGCTGAGCCAAATGCGGCGTTGGGAGCCCCTGGCCAGGCAGCAGTCTCACGCCCTCGCTGTGGCCCCAGCTCAGCCGATAATGCCGGCCCTGGAGTTGACCCTGCCTGTACCTAGTTGTCGCCCTGGAGGTTACAGAACCGGATTTCAGCTTGCTGAAGGACCATGATGCGATTATGTTGTAGCCTCATGGGAAAGTGGCTCCTTCCTTCAAAAACAGCCCCTACCTCCCCTGACCATTACCTTGGACCAGAGGTTGAGGAATTGCTGCAGCACTCCCACCGAGAAAACAAGACACCTTGGCAGGTAGAGAACAAGACACTGGCGTCCGCTGTACTCGCCAGGCTGTCCGACCGGGCAAATGGTTTATCACACTGGACCAAAGGAATGCGGATTCCACATTCCTATGGGAACATTCCAGCACACAGGAAGTTTCTCCGCTCTGCCTTACAAGGAGTGTCCTGAGTTTTCTATGCTATGATTCGGCCTCTCATTAGCCCCGCACAAGTTTTCGAAGTGCATGGATGCCATCCTAGCGCCCTTGTGGCTGCAAGTGATCAGGGTGTTGAATTACCTGGACGACTGGTTGATCTGCCCAGAAGGAGGAAGGAGCAGTGGCCCACACAGCTATTGTGATGAAGTATCTTTTGAGGCTGGGTCTCACCCTCAGTGATGCCAGAGCCAGTTAACAAGGGTTCACAGTACAATTGATGTTGTGTTAGAAACTAATGGGTCTGATGGCCACGTCAGACCCATTAGTCACTAGCAAACTCAGACCACAACTGGTCTCATTTGAAGTGCTTTTTAAAACCCCAAAAGTAATGACTAAAGCTAAGGTTTACAATTTTAGAAAAGCAAACTATGAAGGTATGAAACAGACACTAACAGAAGTAGATTGGAGTAAAATACAGAAAACATCCACAGAAAAAGGATGGCTGTTCTTCAAAAATGTAGTAATAGAGGTGCAAAACAATTACATCCCTAAAGTAGACAAATCTAAATGTAAAACTAAATTGCCAAAATGGTTTAAAAGATCAATTAAAAAAAATATTCAGCGAAAAAAGGCACTTTACAGAGCATTAAAAAGGGACCAAAAATAAAGTACACAGAAAGAGTACACGGGACTGCAAACACAAGTCAAAAAGGAAAGAGAACATTCAAAGAGGAGGTTAAATATCTTAGAGATACAAATGGCAAAATCGTAGATGAAGGAAAAAATAGCAAATATATTAAATGATTACTTTTCACAAGTTTTTACAAAGGAGGATACAGACAACATGCCCAAAATGTCATTCACTTCCTATCCAGTTTTAAATAACTTTAGCATAACCGAGGCAGAAGTGTTAAAGGGACTAGGAGCTCTAAAATAAACAAATCCCCTGGACCAGATGAGATCCTCCCAATAGTACTTAAAGAAATGAAAGAAGTTATTTACAAACCGCTAACCAAGATCATGCAACAGTCTCTTGACACGGGTTGTACTGACTGGCAAATCGCAAATGTAATATCGATCCACAAAAAAGGAAACAAAACTGAACCAGGTAACTACAGAACAATAAGCCTGACTTCCATTATATGCAAACTTATGAAAACTATATTAAGATCCAAAATGGAAAAGTACCTATATGGTAACAGGGTGCTGGGAGACAGTCAACATGGTAAAGGGAGATTATGTCTAAACAACCTGCTCGATTTTTTTGAAGATGCAACTTCGATAATGGATTATTGCAAAGCATATGAGGTGGTTTATTTAGATTTCCAGAAAGCTTTTGACAAAGTCCCGCATAAAAGATTAATTCTCAAACTGAATGCAGATGGGATTCAAGGAAACACATGTACATGGATTAGGGAGTGGTTAACTTGTAGAAAACAGAAAGTACTGATTAGAGGAGAAACCTTAGAATGGAGCGAGTTAACCAGTGGAGTACCACAGGGATCAGTATTAGGTCCTCTGCTATTCCTAATCTACATTAATGATTTAGATTCTGTTATAGTAAGCAAACTTGTTAAATTTGCAGATGACACAAAAATAGGAGGAGTGGCAAGCACTGTTGCAGCAGCAAATGTCATTCAAAATGATCTAGACAAGATTCAGAACTGGGTAGACACATGGCAAATGACATTTAATAGAAAAAAGTGTAAGGTACTGCACGCAGGAAATAAAAAGGTGTGCATTATAAATATCATGGGAGATACTGAAATTGGAGAAGGAATCTATAAATATAAGCTTTAAAAAAAAGTCAACAAGATGCTAGGATACATTGTGAAAAGTGTGAAAAAGGATATTGCTGCTCTAGAAAGAGTGCAAAGAAGAGCGACCAGAATTATTCCGGATTTAAAAGGCATGTCATGTGCAGACATGCTAAAAGAATTGAATCTATTCAGTCTTGAACAAAGAAGACTACGCGGCGACCTAATTCAAGCATTCAAAATTCTAAAAGGTATTGACAATGTCGACCCAACAGACTTTTTCGACCTGAAAAAAGAAACAAGGACCAGGGGTCACACACGGAGATTAGACAAAGGGGCATTCAGAACAGAAAGTATGAGGCACCCTTTTTTACACCGAGAATTGTGAGGGTCTGGAACCAACTCCCCAGTAAAGTTGTTGAAGCCGACACCCTGGGATCCTTCAAGAAGCTGCTTGATGAATTTCTGGATTCAGTAAGCTGCTAACAACCAAATGAGCAAAACTTTCTTATGTTCTAATCCAATCATTCCACCATGTTACTATCATTTTTCCTGATTATTTTTGGTGGCATCTGAGTGTGTGTATATAAGATCCCATCTCTTGAGAATCCAATATTTTGAACCATTTCAACTTTACCTTGCACATCAGATTGGTTAAAAACAGGGATGGATAACAGGAAAACTATGGATTGATTAGATCCATGTTCAATAGATATGGTTTCTGCTAACCTAACAAGCAAGTTGTAGGGTAGAGGCAGCAGATCACAAGGACCATTATCTTTCCATCGTGTGCACACACACTTTTCAAAGATATGTTCTGCTGGGTAGCACCTTAACCCACCCCCTGCTGTAGTTATCTTGACACACCAGTGAGTTTAATTTTTCACACTTGGGAAAGAACATAACTTAATATTCGCCTCAGGTTCAGCGACTTGCGATGTAGTTCCATTTGAATAGTAAAAATATGTCTTTGTAGTTGCAAAATAAAGGTTAGGTACAGCCATTTCACATAAAGTCATATTTTTAGACAATCACTGTACTTCATCACAACCATTGCTCCAAGCATCACGTAACACTGACTTTGGCATTACATGTCTAGGAAATCTTCCTTCCAAGAGATCACTCACCACATCGGACAATGTATTTGCCATATGCTGTCCTATCATATCACATGCTTGTTTTGCTGAACTTTGTCCGATGTAATTCACTAGCATTTATCATTGGATCTGTTGTTTAATCACATTTCTAATGAAACTATCTTGATCTTTCCTGTTCCCAATCTCTCTTTTAATTTTACCAGGTATCTTTCAACTTCTTCAATCTGAAATTTATTATACAAAGAATTTCCCGACCCAAACATTCCCATAATGTCACCTAGTAGTTCTCTCTTCTTTCTTTGACTTTGATGTTGCTTCTTGAAAAACATTCCTTGGGTTCGAGTATTATATTCTTTCAACTGTCTCAGAATCAAGTCATTGGATTCACCTGTATCAACAAAAAAACTTTCTCACAGTTTCTGATGTCCAGTGTTCCATGAGGTAAAGTCCAACAACACCGGAATGCGAACCCATAATAATTGATCAATCAGTGGTCTGGTATCATCATCTGAGCTGACGATCAAACCATTCTCTGGACCCGGAAATTAAATAGGACAACTTCCAATCGCATTTCCCAGGATTTCCAGAAAAGAGAGTAGTTGCAGCATTCTCGTTTACCTGCAAAGACAAGTGCAGTATCAATTCTTTGTTAACATCTTTCACACCAATACCCATCCCCTTCACCTGGATGATGTCTGCTCACATGATGTAGTCTGTGAGAGAGAATAAATTTTGCTTCTTTTATTTAAGAACATAAGAAAGTTTACAAATGAGAGGAGGCCATTCGACCCATCTTGCTCGTTTGGTTGTTAGTAGCTTATTGATCCCAGAATATCATCAAGCAGCTTCTTGAAGGATCCCAGGGTGTCACCTTCAACAACATTACTGGGGAGTTGATTCCAGACCCTCACAATTCTCTGTGTAAAAAAGTGCCTCTTATTTTCTGTTCTGAACGTCCCTTTGTCTAATCTCCATTTGTGACCCCTGCTCCTTCTTTCCTTTTTCAGGCTGAAAAAGTCCCTTGGGTCGACACTGTCAATACCTTTTAGAATTTTGAATGCTTGAATTAGGTCGCCACGTAGTCTTCTTTGTTCAAGACTGAACAGATTCAATTCTTTTAGCCTGGCTGCATATGACATGCCTTTTAAGCCCGGAATAATTCTGGTCGCTCTTCTTTGCACTCTTTCTAGAGCAGCAATATCTTTTTTATAGCGAGGTGACCAGAACTGCACACAATATTCAAGATGAGGTCTTACTAGTGCATTGTACAGTTTTAACATTACTTCCCTTGATTTAAATTCAACACTTTTCACAATGTATCCGAGCATCTTGTTAGCCATTTTTATAGCTTCCCCACGTTGTCTAGATGAAGACATTTCCGAGTCAACAAAAACTCCTAGGTCTTTTTCATAGATTCCTTCTCCAATTTCAGTATCTCCCATGATATTTATAATGCACACTTTTTTCTATTAAATGTCATTTGCCATGTGTCTGCCCAGTTCTGAATCTTGTCTAGATCATTTTGAATGACCTTTGCTGCTGCAACAGTGTTTGCCACTCCTCCTACTTTTGTGTCGTCTGCAAATTTAACAAGTTTGCTTACTATACCAGAATCTAAATCATTAATGTAGATTAGGAATAGCAGATGACCTAATACTGATCCCTGGGGTACACCACTGGTTACCACACTCCATTCTGAGGTTTTTCCTCTAATCAGTACTTTCTGTTTTCTACACGTTAACCACTCCCTAATCCATGTACATGTGTTTTTGAATCCCAACTGCGTTTAGTTTGAGAATTAATCTTTTGTGCGGGACTTTGTCAAAAGCTTTCTGGAAATTTAAATAAACCATGTCATATGCTTTGCAATTATCCATTATCGATGTTGCATCATCAAAAAAATCAAGCAAGTTAGTTAGACACGATATCCCTTTCCTAAAACCATGTTGACTGTCTCCCAGGACCCTGTTACCATATAGGTAATTTTCCATTTTGGATCTTATTATAGTTTCCATAAGTTTGCATATAATAGAAGTCAGGCTTATTGTTCTGTAGTTACCTGGTTCAGTTTTGTTTCCTTTTTTGTGGATCGATATTACATTTGCGATTTGCCAGTCAGTACAACCCGTGTAAAGAGACTGTATGCTTCTGTACATCTCTATTAAAGTACATTTAAAAAAAGGTGTGGCTCTTTTTGGCACTGGCTGTTTCAGGGCATAAAATTAGCTCCCGCCAACTCGCCAAATGCGGGTACATTTCCTCCGTGGTGGGTACGTCTCGCAATCTTACCCGCCACACTGATGGATAGCGTGAAATGTTTTACACTCCTGTCTCCTGCCTCCTGCTTTCTTTGCTTTCTGCCTGTGTGTGTGCTGCTGGACTTTCAGGGCCCGTTCGTCAAATCAGCATGCAGAAGACAGGAATCCGGCTGCTCTGAATGGCGTGTGAAAGGAGCGAATGATAAGTGAGTGTTGGTGTGACATCCCCTGCTCCAGGCGATGGAGGACGAGCATGTGGGGTTAGGAGCAAGAGCATGAGTGAAAGCGAGTGAGTTGAGAGAGCCAGTAGATGTAAGTGGTCATTTTTAGGTGATTGTTTTCAAATAAAGAGGAGCTTGTTGTCACTGCTTGTTTGATCCCACAACCTGACTGTGTTTTCCTTCTGCCTCCGCTTTCGAACCGCAAATGCCTCCGCTACAATACTATTATTATTAGTATTATTATTATTGTTATTACTACTACTTCCGTTAAATATATAACCCACCTGTATCTGCAGTTATTGTGATGGTCCAGTCAGAGACTGTTCTGGGTCTGTCAATTCTGTAAGCAATGCAGGGTGTTGAAGTTTTCTGGGTTGAGAGAGGATTGGAGTTTGTTTACCAAAATACCTGCAGTGCATTTGCATACCCGCACATGACACTGACAGGTGGATGGAATTTCTCACATGATGGTTACTTTAGAATTTAACCTATAATTTCCAGACATTAAAATTAAAAAAAAAAAAAAAAATCTGCACAATTAAATTATGAAAATTATTCTGTGATCAATTCATTAGTTTTATAATCGGATCAGTCCTATCTATCTATCTATCTATCTATCTATCTATCTATCTATCTATCTATCTATCTATCTATCTATCTATCTATCTGTTTATCTATATACAGTGCCTTGAAAAAGTATTCAGCCCCATCCCTTTTTCACATTTAAGAGTCAGATTCCAAATTTGAAATAAATTAAATTAACTTTTTCCCACTGATCTACAAAGACTTGAGCACCATGTCAAATCAAAAGAAATTCCAAAAGCTTTCAACAATTTACTAAAAATTAAAACTGGAAATTATCAAATTAAAAAAAGTATTCATACCCTTTGTAATATATTACCTCAACAAGTCACACCATTTGGGAGAGTGGCAAGGACGAAGGCCCGGCTGAAAAAAAAAAAAAAACATATCCTTGCTCACAAAGAGTTCACAAAACGTCCCCTAGAAGATACTGCAGTTATGTGGCAGAACGTCTTGTGGTCTGATGAGACTAAAGTGGAACTTTTTGCCCTGAACGCTAAGCAGTATGTGTGGTGCAAATCAAACACTGCACACCAGCCAGGTAACACCATCCCCACCGTAAAGCATGGCGGTGGTAGCATCATATAATGGGGATGCTTTTCAGCAGCAGGGACTGGCAATATTGTCAGGGCTGATGGAAGGATGACTGGCACACAGTACAGGGAAATCCTGGATAAAAACCTGCGCCAAAAAACTTGGAAGAAGTTTGTCTTTCAACAGGACAATGATCCAAAGTGCACTGCCAGAGCAACAAAAATGAAAATAGATGTCCTTGAGTGGCCCAGTCAGAGTCCTGACCTTAATCCCATCGAAAATCTGTGGCAAGACCTCAAAATTGCTGTCCTTCATTGTTTCCCAACTAACTTGACACAGCTTGAGTAATTTTGCAAGGAGGAATGGGCAAACATTGCTCCATCACGGTGTGCAAAGTTAATAGACTTATCCAAAAAGACTACTGGCTGTAATAGCTGCCAGAGGTGGTTCAACCAAGTATTGACCTAGAGGGATGAACACATAAAAAATGTTGACATTTCTGTTTTTTGTGAAGAAGAATTTCAGTTTTCTGTGAAGAAGAATGTGTGACTCACAAATAAAAATTCCCGATCTAATGCATCAAAATCCCAGGCTGTGAGACTCTTACATGTGAAAAAAGGTATGGGGGCTGAATACTTTTTCAAGGCATATGATATATATATGAGAGAGAGAGAGAGATCTGTTAGAAATTCACCATCATGAAATATAGATGACGTTGGAATTGTGAATCTGGGTGACTGTAAAACAGCTTGTTTTAAATTACTATGAATTCATTGGAATTAATTTGATCTCTATAGGGTAGATAAACAGAGGGTTTTTTGCAGTTAGATTACTGACATTGTTCTAATAAATGTTGCTTGTTTTAAACTAATTTTTGTTCCACTGCTGAATATGTCAAACACATGTGTTGCACAAGGCAGAAACCAAAATAAATAAATATCCCTGTAAGCCACTTAATACTAGTTTTAAAATGGTTCTAAATACCCTTGCAGCTTATACCTTATTTTTAAGGAAAGAATTCAAATACTATACAACCAAGCAGTTGGTAATTTAAAAAAAAATAGAAATACTTTTCCTGTGCTCTTCTTTCCCTAGGCACTGCGAGCAAACAGCTGAGCCAGCTACATGATCAAAGTGATTTTTGTATCACTTTATTATTTATTAAGTTTGTATTATACACAGTAACTGTGTAGGATTTACTTTATTTATGTCTGCACAAATTATTGCTTTTCACTTTTGTTTGAAAATTAAATATTTGTTTTGTGTTTACCTTTTCACATCGCTCTGGTAGCTGTGATGCTGTAGACGTGGTGACGTCATCGACTTGCGACTAATATAACTAGCACATTGACTCATGGGTAATGTAGCTTTCTATGGAAGGATTATTAACCTTTGTGTTTACAGTGGCGTTCTACTGGTTCTGAAACAGGATCTTAAGAGCATAAGAACATATGAAAGTTTACAAACGAGACGAGGCCATTCGGCCCATCTTGCTCGTTTGGCTGTTAGTAGCTTATTGATCCCAGAATCTCATCAAGCAGCTTCTTGAAGGATCCCTGGGTGTCAGCTTCAACAACATTACTGGGGAGTTAATTCAAGACCCTCACGATTCTCTGTGTAAAAACGTGCCTCCTATTTTCTGTTCTGAATGCCCCTTTGTCTAATCTCCATTTGTGACCCCTGGTCCTTGTTTCTTTTTTCAGGTCGAAAAAGTCCGACATTGGGTCGACATTGTCAATAAATCTTGTGCTACAAAAGGGACGGGTATCTGGAGGTTGAGAATCAGCTCAATTTTGCTTGGGTCAGCTCAAGCACGGATGGAAAGAACAGCCCAATTTTGCTTGGGTCAGCTGAAGCACGGATGGAAAGCACAGCTCAATTTTGCCTGGGTCAGCTGAAGCATGGATGGAAAGCACAGCTCAGTTTTGCTTGGGTCAGCTGAAGCACGGATGGAAAGCACAGCTCAATTTTGCTTGGGTCAGCTGAAGCACGGAAGGAAAGCACAGCTCAATTTTGCTTGGGTCAGCTGAAGCACGGATGGAAAGCACAGCCCAATTTTGCTTGGGTCAGCTGAAGCACGGATGGAAAGCACAGCTCAATTTTGCTTGGGTCAGCTGAAGCACGGATGGAAAGCACAGCCCAATTTTGCTTGGGTCAGCTGAAGCACGGATGGAAAGCACAGCTCAATTTTGCTTGGGTCAGCTGAAGCATGGATGGAAAGCACAGCTCAATTTTGCTTGGGTCAGCTGAAGCACGGACTGAGAGCGCAGCTCAATTTTGCGGAACCTCAGGCTTCAATGGGCATATAGACAGGTATTGTACCAATGTTTCCCTAGACCAGTCTTTAAACTAGAGGGGCCAGTCACCACGGTTTGAGTGACTGGATGCCCCAGTGCTGACCCCTCTATTCCAGGATCTAGAAATATAGTAGGAGTGTGCCCTCAGGTGGAAGTTTATTTGAAGGGAAGCCAATATGCTGCCTTTGGACACTGAATCACAGGTGAACCTTATATCAGAAAACCACTACCAATGGTTATTTCAAGAGTGTGGTGCAGGTCAAAGAGGGGATCTGTCAAGGCTTACCTTGCAGGCTGCCAGTGGGCTGTAGATCCCTTATGTGGGTGTGGCAAAGTGCTTGCCCCTGTGTGTATTTTGTGTTGTATGTTGTGTGTTAATGTTGATGTATAGTCATTGGTACACTGGATATAAATGGGTCTGTGTAACACGAGTGTTTAAAATATACATTTGTATAAAGTAATAATATGTTAGCACGGGGGATTGCACTTTATTAATTCATGTGCAGTTGTACCGTGACTCCAATTGAATGATTGATTAGCAATCGAGTCTCGGTACAGCTGCATAAAAGCTGCATGTTTTCACTCACTTGGGGTTGTGTGTTCGCTGAGCGGAGTACGGGATTGGAGACGGAGGTAATAATAATAATAATAATAATAATAATAATAATAATAATAAGTAAAATATCAGCTCACCGTGTTTGTTTATATTTAGTCCATTTTGTTTGTCTGTTTATTTTGGCTACCAGTGCCGTGTCAACCTTTTATTTTCTGTCTGTCTGTGCACTATTAAAAGCTGAACGAGACCATTTGCTCAGCTCCACCAAACTCCACCTCTCTGTCGTTTATTTACTGGTTCCTGTTTCTGGTCTGACGTCCCACACTCCGGCCGCCTTTGTGACAGTGGGGTACACTCTTATTGATGTCCAGGTGGGGGAAGTACTCCCTAAGATTGGAGTAGTGATTACTAAAGATGCAACAGGGAAGAATGATCTTCCCATTCTGGGAATGAATGTTATTGGTATCTGTTTTCTAGTCCACAGGTGAAGACCACTTTTCTTTCTGCACAGCCAAACGAGTCCAGCCGCGAAATATGGAAGGCTGCCTTTCAAGACTGTCCACAGGTTTGGACAATGCCTGAAGCCCCTGCAGTTCGAGCATCCTTGCGACCAGCATACAGACACCCAGTGTGGGTACCTGTCCAGAGTGAGCTTACGTTGTGGGCGTGAGTACGAGCCAAAGTAGGTCAGTGTTTACTGATTGAACTTCTTTATATGCCAGATGCGGTGTGTGCAGCACGGATGATTGGAGTGGTGTGACGAGGCCGCATACCTATGCGAGTGAGGAATCTGAACCCGTTCCCGTTGTCCTTGAATTGATACCAGCGCATTGCTAATATTTCCTGTGAGCCCTTGAAAGAGTGGGAACAGGCGACATTGTTTTGAACAAGGTGAGTCCTGGGGTGGTAGAGGTGGGTGTGCCGCAAGTCCGTTTTACTGCTAATGAAACTGTGGATGTGTTGGATATGCTAACCTAGCAGGGAGAAGGCCTTTCGAGAGAGCAAGAAGGCAGGTTGTCTGATCTCCTTCTGAAGTTGAAAGGTGTCTTTGCTGCTCATGAGGAAGATTATGGGCGCACTGATGTTGTTCGGCACCAAATTTACACTAGTGATGCTGCCCCCATCCGTGAGCGCTACTGATCAGTACCCCCCTACCCTGAATCTGGAGATACACAGCTTGTTGGAAGGTATGCTGACTACAGGGGTCATTAGAGGGAGCACCAGTCCATGGGCTGCACCGATAGTGCTGGTCAGGAAGAAGGACAGAGCCTGGCGCTTCTGTGTAAATTTCCGCAAACTTAATGCGGTGACACACAAAGTTGCGTACCCCCTCCCTCGGATTGAAGAAGCACTTACTACCCTCTCGAAGGCCACCTGTTATTCGACGCTGGACTTGGCTAGTGGATATTGGCAGGTGGAGGTTGACACACAGGACCGAGAGAAAACTGCCTTCACCACTCCAATGGGTCTGTTTGAATTTGAACGCATGCTGTTCGGTCTGTGTATCGCCCCCGCAACGTTACAGCATTTAATGCAAAGATGCCTAGGTGGGTTAATATCTGATAAACTTTTAGTGTATTTAGATGTGATTATCTGTTCTGCAGATTTTGAGTCCCATATCCAGGATCTGGATATGGTGTTTGCAAGGCTTGCTAATTATGGCTTGAAGTTGCGCCCAGAGAAGTGCCAGCTGTTCCGAAAACAGGTCAAGTTCTTGGGCCACGTGGTGAGTGCAACAGTTTGTGGCTCCAGACCCTGAAAGGTGGTGAGTGTGAAAGATTGGTGTGTACCCTGTACTGCGCGACAGGCGAGATTGTTCTTGGGCTTTGCAGGGTATTATCGCCACTATATTAAGGGTTTTGCAGATATTGCTCGGCCACTTAATGCAGTATTGGCTGGTACAAATAAGTCAGATGAGAGACAGTCTTGTTCAGTAAATTGGACTGCTGCTTGTGAGCAGGCATTTCAGGTCCTGAAAGGCAAACTTATACAGTCACCGGTACTCGTTTTTGCTGACTTTACACTTCCCTTCCATCTCTATACAGATGCTAGTAAGGGTGGACTAGGGGCAGTCCTAGCCCAAGTTCAGGATGGGCAGGAATGAATGGTGGCTTATGTTAGCCGTAGCTTACATCCTACCGAACAAAATTGTGCTAATTACAGCTCGTTTAAACTTGAACTTTTGGCTCTGAAATGGTCAGTTACTGAAAAGATTAAGGATTATCTGTGGGGGTCAAAGTTGATTGCCTATACTGATAATAACCCTTTGGTACGCCTGCAGAGTGCTAAATTAGGAGCTACAGAGCAGCACTGGGCAGCTAAGCTTACGAATTACAATTCTGAGGTCAAATACCGTTCTGGGAGGGACAATGTGAATGCAGACGTGTTGTCTTGATTGCCTATACTGGATGAAGCCTGCCGAGACGTAGAGAGCACCCCTGCCCCAGTGGAGGCCGCCTGCAATGATGTGCAACTGGGTTGGGATTCAGGTAGCTGGAAGGAGCTACGTTTTTACGTCTAAGGTCATATGACGACATGGTTTCCTCACAAATTACTATTAACAAACTTAGTCACTATAGTTCACCAATTATGTTAAAAACTACAGCAATACATTACTCCAATAGTAATTCGCAGTTCTGGCTTAATTTTAATTGATTAAATCATGAATGCTTACTCTGTAAAAGTGCACCTTGTTTCAAACAAAAAAAACACATACAATTTAAGAAATAATGATTTTTAACTAGTTTTATTATATAGCACAAATGGATAAGCAAAGACAACACATAATAGATATTCTAAATCTAATAGCTATAGGCAACTCTTGATAGGTTAAGAATTATATATTTACCCTTGTGGAGCTTGAAGAAAGGTTTTAAGAGCAAGAATGTTTTAAGTTTTGCAAGTCCAGTTGTAAAAAGAGTCCATTAATGTGCAAAACTTGATTTAAGAGTCCTGGAGTTTCGTTGCAAATTGTTAGATTTTCAAGAACAATGTGTGAAGTTTTTCTTTAAAATCCCATGTAAAAGTCAATTGCAGTTAATCCTCTTCAAAGATATTGTCTTTTGGTTGCAGTTCAATTCAAAGTTTAGTTCCAAGGCAGATCGAAATTCTTAAGTTGAAGAAGGTTTCCTCCAACAAGGCATCTTTTGTAGCTTCCAGATATATAGATGATTCCTCAAAGAATAGGTCCAGCATAGATCTTAAATGGATGGAAAAATCAAGATCCAAGACCTCGCAATCATTTGAATTCCAGTCTATTAAAAATTGGCATGAGATGGGTGTTCTGAGACACCAGCCAATCATTTGGGATTGACCCAAAATGCAACCTCATTGGCAGTTGTCCTTAGAAAAAGGTGTGTCCTTGATCTTCAAAGAATTGTTGTCCACGCCTTGGATAAGGCTGTCCATCAAATATCTTTTTAAAAGGTAACTTAGAAAAGTCTATTTTAACTCCACTATGCTCCTTCCTGTCTCTATAAATCCTTCATATTCATGTTGCACACAAAAAGATGAATAACTTTATACCTTATTATATATGACTACTCAGAATAACACAAATTATATTTGGTTATAAAGTAATTTTTTGTTCTTTTTAAATTGTAACTTATTCTTTACAGATTTAACCATGTATGTGCCAAATGTCACTGTAAGGCACAAAACAAATATTTTCAATCCTTAATATCATACCGACAGTTATCAAAATACAATTTGACAGACAAAAATCATCACAGTGTGTATAGTGTTTGGTATTGTTAGTTTAAGAAATTTATAAACAAAATGTTAGTGTCAATCTTGGATTTAGAAAGTTTTAGGAAAACTATGTATACTCATCTAAACATTTTACTGACTGATACAGGTTTACTGAATGGCAAAGCTAATTCAAAGACATTCTGTGACTCACTTAGAGTTACTCATAAATTTCAATAGACATTTTAACACCTAGGCTAGAGACAGCAATTTTTGTCAGAGTCTGACCTTTTAGAAAAACACACTTTCTTGAGCCACTTGGCCTGGCATCCTTATATCAACACAATCTTTAATTTCTTCCTGGCCTTGGCTAGCAGAGCTGCAGACGGCTTCTTAGTTTCTTTTGAAGCTTGCATTTTAAGTTGGGTGAGGGGAGATGAGAGAAAGAATGCAGGATTAACTCAGCACATACAAGAAAAATATAGAATTATATTAGAATACATAAATTTCCCTCACATGCGAGCGCGATGGTATGTGGCACGTGGAAGAGCGCCGACAGCAGAAGAGTGAAAAGGAGAGCCAGTGACAGCAGTAAAGATCTTGTTACAGCGGGACAGATTGCAGATGTGTGATGGTGTGCTTGTGCGACGCCTTCAAGACCCCGGGACCCATGAGGTATAATTTCAGATCCTTGTCCCCCGACAGAGCAGGCGATCAACGTGGGAGGCCTGGCATATTTGGTCAGGACATCTGAGGGTAGACAAGACGCTGTCTACTGCCTGGCATGGAGAAAGAGACATTGCAGTGGGTAGCAGAGTGATTGTTGTGCCCTACTCAAGGCACAGCCAGATGGTAAGGCACCACTTGTTCCCATACGTACCACAGCACCCTTAGAAATAATTGCTTTAGACTTCCTTAGTTTGGCCAACCTAAGGATGAATATCAGTATATTCTAACTGTTACAGACCTGTTTACAACATATGTCTGGGCTATCCCTACAAAAGACAAGACTGCTCGAACTGCAGCGAGAGTGTTCTAGCAGTATATTCTTCAGCCTTTTGGATGCCCAGAGCGTTTGCATTCTGATCAAGGCCCTAATTTTGAGTCCATGCTAGTGGCAGAGCTGTGTCGATACTATGGCTGTAGAAAAAACTGCACTACATCTTCCCCTCGGGAATGGTACCTGTGAGCGATTCAACCAGACCCTTCTGAGTTTGCTGGGTACCCTAGAAGAAGAGCAGCGGACACAGTGGGTAAGACGTTTACCAGCTTTAGTTCAGGCATATAATAATACTGCACATGCATCTACAGGTTTTACACCTTTCTATTTAATGTTCAGATACAATGCACGTCTTCTAGTGGAAGTGACTTGTGTGGAATTGCCGGGAAGAAATCAGCACTGAAGAGTGGCCTATGAAAAAGCAGGGGAGCAGGCTGGAAGAGCAGCTGACCGAAGCAAGGTGAGGTACGATCATAATGCCCAAACCCTTCCTTTGTTACCAGGAGAACATGTGCTAATCAGGACTGATCAGCGTAGGAAATGCGGGAAGTTGGCAGACCTCTGGGAAGCACAACCCTATGTGGTAATTAGACAAGTCAGACCAGTTGCCCCAACGTACCAGGTGAGACCTGAAGGTAAAGAAGGGCCGATTCGTACACTGCATCGGAACAGACTTAGCACCCTCCAGCCCCAAGTGGACCGACCCCATGTTGATGTGGCTGAGTAGTTGATATGGGCCAGTGGTTCAAGCAGCCCCTCATTCCGAAGAAGAGGTCAATGAAGTCCCAGAATTGAGAATGTCCCAGCGAGAGAATCGAGGAAGACTCCCAGCTCGCTATAGCAACTGAGTGAGTACCTGTCAAAGTTATTTGAACAAATGCAACCAGGACTGTATAGAAATATTGTTAATTTGAGTGTTTTCATACCCGGGACGGGCACGCATAAAGCAGAGGAGAGTGTTGCACAAGGCAGAAACCAAAAGAAATAAATATCCCTGTAAGCCACTTAATACTAGTTTTAAAACGGTTCTAAATACCCTTGCAGCTTATACCTTATTTTTAAGGAAAGAATTCAAATACTATACAACCAAGCAGTTGGTAATTTAAAAAAAAAATAGAAATACTTTTCCTGTGGTCTACTTTCCCTAGGCACTGCGAGCAAACAGCTGAGCCAGCTACATGATCAAAAAGTAAATAATGTGCACGTTGTGTTTTTTTTTTTTTGTATCACTTTATTATTTATTAAGTTTGTATTATACAGTCACACCGTAGGATTATTTTATTTATTTGATTTATGTCTGCATAAATTATTGCTTTTCACTTTTGTTTGAAAATTAAATATTTGTTTTGTGTTTACCTTTTCACATCGCTCTGGTAGCCTTGATGCTGTAGGCGTGGTGATCGACGTGCGACTAATATAACTAGCACATTGACTCATGGGTAATGTAGCTTTCTATGGAAGGATTATTAACCTTTGTGTTTATAGTGGCGTTCTACTGGTTCTGAAACAGGATCTTGTGCTACAAAAGGAACGGGTATCCGGAGGTTGAGAGGCAGCTCAATTTTGCTTGGGTCAGCTGAAGCATAGACGGAGAGCACAGCCCAATTTTGCTTGGGTCAGCTGAAGCACAGACGTTGGTAGGCGCTGGGTCGGATGTTTACATGGATATGAATTTGTGCTGTGAACCTGATTGTT
Organism: Polyodon spathula; assembly: GCF_017654505.1. Classification (NCBI taxonomy): domain Eukaryota; kingdom Metazoa; phylum Chordata; class Actinopteri; order Acipenseriformes; family Polyodontidae; genus Polyodon; species Polyodon spathula. The sequence goes on from NC_054546.1 coordinate 24,876,495, forward strand.
TTTATTGTGGTTTGTTTCACTCTCGCCTGCTGGCGTTCTTTTTCTACAAATTGATTCAGGTGGAGTTGCAAGTGGTTTGTAGTTCTGCTTGGAAGCTGTGCAGATGATACATTGTAACACTACAGGGTCTTGCCTGAAACCTGGGAAAGGTTAACTGGTTGGAAAAAGGGAAGTACTGTACCGTAGTAATATAGCTGCTGTTTCTTTTAAATCTGTTGTTGCTGGATTGCAGTTTCGAAGTCTTGCCGTGGGTCTGGTGCAGTTTACCTTGAGTGAACAAACTAGAGTGCATTTTAGAGTTCTTTTTTATTCTGCCTATTGTGACTAGGTCAAGGCATTTTTGTTGCTGTTCTTTTTTTTTTTGTGTTTTTATTCATAAGAACATAAGAACGTTTACAAACGAGAGGAGGCCATTTGGCCCATCTTGGTCGTTTGGCTGTTAGTAGCTTATTGATCCCAGAATCTCATCAAACAGCTTCTTGAAGGATCCCAGGGTGTCAGCTTCAGCAACATTACTGGGGAGTTGATTCCAGACCCTCACGATTCTCTGTGTAAAAAAGTGCCTCCTATTTTCTGTTCTGAATGCCCCTTTGTCTAATCTCCATTTGTGACCCCTGGTCCTTGTTTCTTTTTTCAGGTCAAAAAAGTCCCTTGGGTTGACACTGTCAATACCTTTTAGAATTTTGAATGCTTGAATTAGGTCGCCACGTAGTCTTCTTTGTTCAAGACTGAGCAGATTCATTTCTTTTAGCCTGTCTGCAAATGACATGCCTTTTAAACCCGGAATAATTCTGGACAACAGCAAGCGAACATTCAAAGAGGAGATTAAATGTTTAAGAGATACAAATGGCAAAATCGTAGATGAAGAAAATAAAATAGCAAATATATTAAATGATTACTTTTCACAAGTTTTTACAAAGGAAGATACTGACAACATGCCCCACATGTCATCCAGTTCCTATCCAGTTTTAAATAACTTTAGCATAACTGAGGCAGAAGTGTTAAAGGGACTAGGAGCTCTTAAAATAAACAAATCCCCTGGGCCGGATGAGATCCTCCCAGTAGTACTCAAAGAAATGAAAGAAGTAATTTACAAACCGCTAACCAAGATCATGCAGCAGTCTCTTGACACAGGGGTGGTACCGACAGACTGGAAAATTGCAAGCGTAATACCGATCCACAAAAAGGGAAACAAAACTGAACCAGGTAACTACAGACCAATAAGCCTGACTTCTATTATATGCAAACTTATGGAAACTATAATAAGATCCAAAATGGAAAATTACCTATATGGTAACAGGGTCCTGGGAGACAGTCAACATGGTTTTAGGAAAGGGAGATCGTGTCTAACTAACTTGCTTGATTTTTTTGAGGATGCAACATTGATAATGGATAATTGCAAAGCATATGACATGGTTTATTTAGATTTCCAGAAAGCTTTTGACAAAGTCCTGCATAAAAGATTCATTCTCAAACTGAACGCAGTTGGGATTCAAGGAAACACATGTACATGGATTAGAGAGTGGTTAACATGTAGAAAACTGGAAGTACTGATTAGAGGAAAAACCTCAGAATGGAGTGTGGTAACCAGCGGTGTACCACAGGGATCAGTATTAGGTCCTCTGCTATTCCTAATCTACATTAATGATTTAGATTCTGGTATAGTAAGCAAACTTGTTAAATTTGCAGACGACACAAAAGTAGGAGGAGTGGCAAACACTGTTGCAGCAGCAAAGGTCATTCAAAATGATCTAGACAAGATTCAGAACTGGGCAGACACATGGCAAATGACATTTAATAGAGAAAAGTGTAAGGTACTGCACGCAGGAAATAAAAATGTACATTATAAATATCATATGGGAGATACTGAAATTGGAGAAGGAATCTATGAAAAAGACCTAGGAGTTTTTGTTGACTCAGAAATGTCTTCATCTAGACAATGTGGGGAAGCTTTAAAAAAGGCTAACGATGCTCGGATACATTGTGAAAAGTGTTGAATTTAAATCAAGGGAAGTAATGTTAAAACTGTACAATGCACTAGTAAGACCTCATCTTGAATATTGTGTGCAGTTCTGGTCACCTCGCTATAAAAAAGATATTGCTGCTCTAGAAAGAGTGCAAAGAAGAGCGACCAGAATTATTCCAGGCTTAAAAGGCATGTTCAGTCTTCAACAAAGAAGACTACGTGGCAACCTAATTCAAGCATTCAAAATTCTAAAAGGTATTGACAGTGTCGACCCAAGGGACTTTTTCAGCCTGAAAAAAGAAACAAGGACCAGGGGTCACAAATGGAGTTTAGACAAAGGGGCATTCAAAACAGAAAATAGGAGGCACTTTTTTACACAGAGAATTGTGAGGGTCTGGAATCAACTCCCCAGTAGTGTTGTTGAAGCTGACACCCTGGGATCCTTCAAGAAGCTGCTTGATGAGATTTTGAGATCAATAAGCTACTAACAACCAAACGAGCAAGATGGGCAGAATGGCCTCCTCTCGTTTGTAAACTTTCTTATGTTCTTATGTTCTTATGTTCTTTGCACTCTTTCTAGAGCAGCAATATCTTTTTTTAGAATTCCTGCCCTATTCATTTAGAAATCCTGCCCTGTATCTGCTCTGTGACCAGTCCTCTGCTTCTGACCATTGGTTTTGCTCTCCCCTCTCCCCTTGAAGAGGTTGCTGGTGCTCGCAGTACTGTGGGGGAATTTTTTTGCTGCTTTTTGTTTTATTTCATCCTTTTGCACCCTAGCTATTCAGTGGATATTTTCTTTTTTAATTTATTTTGATACTTTCACACCTTAGCCATTCAGTGGGTGTTTGGTTTATTTATTTTTGTTCAAATTTTAAACTTTATGAATTATTTTTATATGTAATAAATCTGTGTCAATTGTACTGAGTTTTGTCTGTCCCTCTTTTGTGTTGCTTCTGATCCAAAATCCAACCTACACTAATGAACCTGTGTTTTAATTGAGGGGTACTGTTCCTTCTAGTTCCACCTAGAAATCTATTTAGTCTAGTAGTCCTGGCGCTCATCACCATGTGACGTAGTTGGCAACTATATTCTTTAAGGTTACCCTGACGGTCATAGGCACACAGTGTGACACATGTAAACGTGTTTTCAGTGAATGGTCAAAAATGGTTTTAGCTGGTAAAAAGTCTGAGTGGCTGGTGAATCGTCAATAGTTCATTTTAGCCCCTGCTGTTTTACCAGCATCATTCAGTAGAGCAGCATTGGCATCACCATAATTACCAAGTCATGTATCCCAATTTAATTATTATTTTTTTGTTTAATAAAGTTGCGTGAAGTATAGGTTTGTCTAGCATAGGCTATATAGTTATTCTGATTATAAACCTCATGCTAATGTCTCTAAAAACTGCTTAATTAATTTGTTCTCTTTGGATGTCTCTCAGAATAATAATTCATATTTAAATAATTTGTGTGTGAATGGAGATGTAGAAAGAAATTTAGATATGACTATCTTTATTTCTTCAGAGTAGCATATTCAAGTTTTTTAGACATGCCCCTGAGAGGAGTGAAGTACCCCCTGCTGAAGAAAGCTGTACAGCACTAGCTGTGCTAGCATCATTGCTCAGAAAGGTACAGGTAGGTACATGCAGTGATTACGAATTAGGGTGGCACAGTTAAAATAAATTTTAATGTGTACCTGTTTGCGCACAAAACCAATACATTCAAGCTTTGGTTGCAAAAATACTTAGTTAATTGTTCTTATATTATGTACAATGCACACAATTAAGCAGTTTTTTGTTCCTGTTTTCTCATCAGAAATAGACACAGCTTTTACTGTGCCAAAAGATCGACTTGCAAGAGATAAGTATATAAGAGAGGGTCCCATTCAAACAATGTTAGATGCCTACTCTTACACATTGTTTGGAACAGTAATTGGTATCAGAAATACCAGTGGCTAGAATACAACAAAATTGCAGATGCTGCTTTTTGCTTTCCATGTAGAATATTTGGTTCATCTACAGCAAAGGACAAAGCTTTTGCTTCAGATGGATGTAGGGACTGGAAAGTGGCATTGGAGACAGAACGGGGACTTGCAAAGCATAACACTAGCCAACAGCATACAGAAAATGTTCAAAAATGGCAACTGTTTTTGACTGCATCAATGCTTGTAGATCAACAGCTGTTGGCACAATAGGCTCAGCAACTACAATTAAGAACAAAAGAAAGGGAGAACAGGGATAATTCAGTACTCAGACATTGCAGCTACCCTTGCACATATAAAACTACCATTTAGAGGCCACAATGAATCTAATGATTCAAGCAATAAAGGCGTGTTTAGAGAGATAGCCACATTAGTAGCACGCTATGACCCAGTACTTAAGGAGCATCTAGAATCAGCAAAGAAGAACCTCAAGGGTAGTCCAAACTACCTATCAGCGCAAAGTCAGAATGAGCTGATCATGTGTGTTGCTGGTGAGGTGAGAAGTAAAATCATTGAGGAAGTGAAACAGGCTGTATACTTTTCAGTTTGCCTAGCTATAACTCCTGATTCTGCCAGGCAAGATCAGTTGTCAGTTGTAATACAGTATGTTAGCAAAGACGCAGAAATACAGGAGTCTCTGGTTCATGTAGTTCACCCAAAAAACACAACTGGTGCTGATATGGCTAATTATCTTTGTGAGACGCTGGAGCACCATGGTCTTAGCATCTGCAATGTAAGGGGTGAAGGATATGGTGGTTGTGCAGCTATGTCAGGCACATGTAAAGGTGTTCAAGCAGTAATCCGGAAGACTTGTGATAAAGCATATTTTGTGCACTGCTATGCACATAGATTAAACCTTGTTGTTGTTGACATGTCCTGCAAGAATACTTTCAGTATGTCAAGCATGTCAAGAGACATGGCCTGTTTTTTGCAGTGCAGGAAGAATTTCTTAAAGACAGGGACTCATGCTCTACCAAAACCCTGAAATCAATGAGTGTAACAAGATGGTCAGGCAGAATTGACAATTGCAAAGCTTTGCTTTCCACAATGGAGTCAGTAGTAGAGACACTACATCAAATTCAGATAGGCAGTGCATTTGACAAGGAGGCATCTGGTATAGCACTGGCACTCAGCAAAGCTATTGATTTTGATTTTTGTTTTTATCTGGTATCATTCAGCAGAATTCTTTCAGTGACAAGTGTTGTCTTTAAATATATTCAGGCTAGTGACATGGACATCAGTGTGGCAGCAGAAAAGATTGAGGACTGTAGATCTGAGTTAAAAACCCTAAATCAGATGAAACATTTACGGAGTTGTGAACAGCTTGCTTCAAAAACAGAAGCAGAGTTTCAAGAGGAACTCAGAGCAAGTGTACATAAGATTGGAACCCATGTGCAAAATGAAACTGCACTGAGTTGAAAGCATTCGATTCGTATCAAATTTTATTATGCAACCCTGGATATATGCATTGAAAGCATCACTGAGAGGTTTAGCACTGAAGCACTGCCTCTGCTAAAACACATTTGTAGCCTAATACCTCCTTCAGTGGACTGAGACATCTTCAACTTACTATACAGGAGATGTTAATCCACAGATGGCAGAGTAGGAATATCTTCTTATCCGCAGATTTGAGAGTCTCACCCATCAACTACACTAAAAGACATCTATTAGTTTCTGAGCAAGGGTAATTTGCTAAATGCCTACAGTGAAATTGCTAAGTTATAATAGCTAGTCCTGACACTTCCGTGACATCCTGCAGCAATAAGAGAAGCTTCTCTGCTCTAAAGTCTGTAAAAAGCTGTCTTAGAATCACCATGAAACAAGACTGCTTGAATGATCTCATGATAATTGCTGTAGAAGCAGAGATAACTTGTTTAGTAGACCTGGAGCATGTTAGGGATGCATTCTGGAACTTAACAAAAAGACAGCATAGCAGCACAGCCCCCAGTCAAGAGCAGAAGCACAGCACCCAGTCAAGAGCAGCAGCACAGCCCCCAGTGCCCAGTTAAGAGCAGCAGTCAGTGAAATTAGTACAGTATTTTATTATTATCTCAGTGTATATAGCATATTTTATTCAAATTTTATTGGTGATGGACAAAAAAATCTCTAACTTTAGGAAAAAATATATTTATGTAGGGTGGGTTTGGTTTTACTTTTTTCGCCACCACCATTGGCAGTGCTTTATAATATTTGTTCCCTTTCAATTGAATGACAACCATTACCGAATGGGAAGAGCCCTCTCTGACCACCAATCACTGAGCATATATAAAAAAGCTGCCCTATCATGGCCCTGCTGTGAGGGGAAAGTCCCTTCCACCTCCTGCTGAAGAGGGACGTCCTCACAGTAGCACATCGCCATTTTCTCTCTCTCTTCACTGAGACAGGTCACAGATTGCTTAGTGCTTTCTTTGTCCAAATTTGGCTGATTTGTTGGTTTAATACCGTCAAGTTTAATTTATACACGGTAGAATCACGCTTTTGAGCATTTTTGAGAGTGCTGCAACCTAATTCTTGCATCAGTTTACTAACTAGAGTTGGTTTCGACCCCTCTTCTTGAGATTGGTAAGTGGCCATTGTGTAGTTTTCAGTTACTGTGTGAAGAGCTGTTCTGGTGCTGTAAGAAGACCCCGCAGGCTCGCGGCGTTGTCCTCTACAGCGATTTAATCGGCCACAGTGACCACAAAAAAAAAAAAAACAGCTCAGGCATAGCGCCCCTCTCAAGCCTCAGACTCACCTAGCGCGGCTGCACTTGCCCTCAGCGACCACGCCGACTGAATCGGCTGCATACCCCGGCATCGACCGTGGTTTTCCCGCTGACCCTTAGGCTTGGAAAAACAGCGCCCACTCGGCCCCAATTGACTCGGCACTGACTTGACTATCTTCAGCACCGTCTACAGCCTGGCACCGCGCTACCCATCGCACCGACCTCGGCGCTGATTGACTCGGCACCTGCGTGACCACCTTTGGCAGCGTCTACAGCCTGGCACCGCCCTACCACCGACCTTGGCACTGATAGACGTGGTACCGACTGCGCTGCACTGACAGTGTGTTCTCGACCCCAAAGCCGATATACTCTGCGCTTCTTACCAGACCGGCTTCATCCGCGCTCTCTGGGCACTGGCACCGATCGGTGCATCCGTGACGCCGACACAGACGCCTGTTATTCGGCGGCAGTTTATTATACTCGGCACCGACGCATCGCTCGGCACAGCCCGCAACATATTAGTGTGCTCCACTGGATCTTCCGCTGGATCCTCTGCTGGCTTCCACCAGTGCGACCATGCTGGAGACCCTATTAAAATCTCAGGGCAGCTTGCCCCATACCACCAGGCAGCCCCAACCACCCCAGTCCCAATTCCATCTCTGGCACACAGACCTCCGAGCCCAGATGAGCTGTCGTTCACAGCCTCAGGGTCGGATGTGTCTGATCCCGCCACGTCAGTTACGCAGGCCACAGCAGGGGGCTCTATAATGCCCCTTCCGCATGTACCACAGAGGGAGGAGTTCAGGGCCTTGGTGTAGTGTGCAGCTGCTGCCACGGACCCTGGTTAGAGGAGCAGGAGGGAAAGAGGAACCGCTTCATAAAACAGAAAGGGTATCCACAGCATGCCCTCCCCTTGTGCCAGGACTTTCTTGAGCTGGTGCACTCATCCTGGAGCAACCCAGCATCCGCCCCCTCAGCCTCTAGAACAGCAGAGGCCCTGCTATGTGCTGCAGGAGCACAAGAAGCAGGTCTAGGTACATTCCCCACCATAGGGGACACAGTCACAGTACTGATGCAGGGGTCCACCCTTTACCGAAGGGGACAAAGACCCTACCTGCCCTTCCAAGCTGTGCAGAACAACAGACGCCATGCTGAAAAAGGCATATGTGTCCACTGCACTGTCAGCTACAGCGGCCAGTGCTATGGCCATACTGGTCTTGTATCAAACGCAGCTGGCTGAGAAGCTGCAGGAGAGGGCAACGGAGGGACACGGGAGCTATTGGCGGTAACAAGGGTGATGACCGACCTTCCAAGCTGTGCAGAACAACAGACGCCATGCTGAAAAAGGCATATGTGTCCACTGCACTCAGCTGCAAGGGTGATGACCGACCTAATGGGAGAGTTAGGTGAGGCATCAAGTAAGCGGCGCTGGTAGCCATGCGCAGACACCTCTGGCTAACACAGGCCAAGGTCATCGAGACCGAGAAGACAGCACTACTAGATGCCCCCATTACACCAGGGCAGATGTTCGAAGCAACCATTGATGTGAGCCTTGAAAGGTCCCACAAGGCCACGGAGGTAGCTTCGAAGTTCTCGCGCCTTCCTGCCGACCGCCAGCACCCAAAGGGGCATTCACAGCCTGCTGGGGCAACAGGGCCTAAACGCTGCCCGCCACCCCAAAACAGACAAGCAGGCAGAGGCAGAGGCACAGCCGGCAACAAGGGACCACCGCCGGCCAGGGGTAACCGGTTCTCCGGCTGGAGACCCGCCCCCTCCCAAGCCCAAGGGAGACCGCCCCTGAGGGGCACCAGCTGCCACCAACCCCCCTCACAACCGGACTAACCAAAGGCACCGACCCATGGCAAGGCTGCACCCAGGACTAAACGGAGAAACTATGCACTGTACAGTTCCCCTTAGGTCCATCACCCTTCACGGATGTGCTCCTTACGACCATCGAACCAGCAAGCGCGATACTCCTTCAACAGGAGATCGCCAATCTTCAACAGAAGAACGGTGTGCTTGGTAGATCAAAGCGATGCTCTCAGCGGCTTTTACTCCAGGTACTTCCTGGTGCCCAAGAGGGACGGTGGTTTCAGACCTATTCAGGACCTTAGGGTCCTCAATTTGTTCCTCAAACAGAGGAGGAACAACATGTTAACAGCTCAGCGTATCCTGCAGTCCGTCAAACGGGGCGACTGGTTCACATCAATTGACCTGCAAGATGCCTACTTCGATGTCCCGATCCGTCCCATGCACAGAAAGTATCGGCGCTTCGCCTTTCAAGGCAACACGTACAAATTCTGCATGCTGCTATTGTCATTGGCAAGTGCATGAATGCAGTACTGGCTCCACTCAGGCTGCGGAGTATTCGGATCCTGAATTATCTGGACGATTGGCTAGTTTGCGCACATTCCAAAAGACGCGCAGAGGCACACACAAAACAGGTATATCAACAGAATATATCAACAGAAGAGCAACTTCATACCATCTCAGTCCAGTGTTCCTGGGGATCAAACTGATCTCTGTGAGCATGCATGCCTCACTGTCGGAAGACAGGATTCGGTCGTTGGAGGCCACACTCTCCCTATTCAGAGAGGACACTCTCCTACAGGTCAAAATATATCAAAGGTTGTTGGGGCTGATGGCAGCCGCTTCGAGAATCCTTCCACTAGGGCTGCTGAATGCACCTTCTTCAAGCCTGAGTAAATACGCTCAAGGTACACCAGGTCCGAGATCAGTACCGGCTGGTGCGAGTGTCCAGACAATGCCGGAAGACACTGGAGTGGTGGCTCCGTCCTGGCAATCTGCGCCTCGGTTCTCCCCTCGGATTCCCTCACAGAAGGGAAGTGGTCACTACAGACTCCTCCAGTCTGAGCTGGGGAGTGGTCTGGAATGGGAGAGGAATGAGAGATCAGTGGAAGGGACATTGGCAGCAAGCGCACATAAATGCCCAAGAGCTGCAAGCAGTAAACCTGGCGTATCTCATTTTCGCCAGCAGTTAGTGCACAAACGTGCTGGTCCGGACGGACAATACTATAGTGGTAGCCTACTTAAACCACTAAGGCAGCTTGCGCTCGTCAGGCCTTCACCACGCAGTGCACAGACTCTTGTCCTGGACGCACAGAAACTTGCATTCCATCAGGGCAGTTCACCTCCCCGGTGTGGACAACAAGGCAGCAGACCTGCTGTCCAGAAGAGCTCCAGACAGCTCGGAATGGAGACTGCATCCTCAAGTGATGCAACAGATTTGGGAGAGGTTTCGACCGGCATGAGTCGACCTCTTTTCCACAGCCGAGTCCACTCATTGCCCCCTATGGTTCTCCGTGGAGAGAGACGGGGGGCCCCCTCAGAGTAGATGCGCTAGCTCACCCTTGGCCACAGGGGCTCTTGTATGCATTCCCTCCGCTACCATTATTACCTGACACTAGAGAGGATCAGGGTGGAGAGAGCATAGGTTTTGCTGGTTGCACCCAGATGGTCAAGACGCCCCTGGTTTGCTGTCCTCTCCAACATGTTGTCGGGTCAACCGTGGCAGCTCCCGCCACGCAAGGAACTCCTGAGCCAAGCGGAAGGGTTACTATGGCAACCTAACCCAGCCCAGCTCCAACTCTGGGTCCGGCTGTTGAACGTAGCCGTCTATTCAGATGAGGTTTGCCAGAGGCGGTAGTGGAAACACTACAGTCTGCTAGGGCGCCGAGCACTAGAGCCCAGTACTCATATAAATGGACAGTTTTCCAAGACTGGTGTTTTGCCGAAGCTCACGATCCTGTGACCTGCCCTATTGAGACAATATTAACCTTCTTACAACACCTGTTTGACATAGGAAAATCAACCTCCACTTTGAAGGTATACCTGGCAGCAATATTAGTGTGCCACAACAAAATTGACTCTGTGTCCCCTGGGGCACATTTCCTGTCAGTGCAGTTTCTTAAAGGGGCTCGGAGGCTTTGTCCTCCCATGAAAAGTGTGGTCCCCAAGTTGGATCTAGAACGGTACTGCGGGTCCTTATGGGTCCCCCATTCGAGCCTATGGCATCAGCAGAACTGCACCCTGTTTCATTGAAGGTGGCGTTTTTAATAGCCATTACGTCTGCCAGACGAGTAAGTGAGCTTCATGCACTGTCCATCGATGACACATGTATGGCTTTCACTGGAAATGACTTGCAGGTAACATTAAGAACAAATCCATCCCTTTTGCCAACGTGGTATCCTCATTCCACATTAACCAACCGGTGGTTTTGGAAACTTTCAGACCTCCCCCACACGAGTCGGAGGAGGACTATATACAGCACACGCTATACCCAGTTCAGGCTCTGTGCTGTTATCTGGATAGGACGGCATCCTGGAGACAGTTCTACCAGCTGTTTGTCTGCTATGGGTCCTGCTCTAGAGGTCAGGCCCTTATCAAAGCAACGTCTAGCAAACTGGGTGACAGATGTGATACGCTTGGCGTATGAACAGACGTACTCCCCGTTACCGGGGGACATTACTGCCCATTCTACCAGGGACCAGGCAACTTTGTGGGCTTTCCTTGATGGCGCCTCCTTAGATGAGTTATGCAATGCTGCTACATGGACAATGGCGATGTGCTACTGTGAGGATGTCCCTCTTCAGCGGGAGGTAGGAGGGACCTCCTCGTCACAGCAGGGCCCAGATAGGGCAGCTTTTTTATGTATGCTCAGTGATTGACAGTCAGAGAGGGCTCTTCCCATTCAGTAATGGTTGTCATTCTACTACAAAATATGTAGATCATTATAATTTTGTTGTGATGAAAAGTTGCCTCTGCTTGTGACCCAGCCAGTCTGCCCCTGGTAAGGAGCAGTATTATTAAGAATGTATGTAGAGCAGTGCATAATACCCGCCATTGGTAACAAAAGTAATTATTTGTTTACTGTGCCCCCACCCCCCCCAAAAAAAAATAATAATAATAATTGGCTGCATGACACCCCTGTGTATAACTGTAGCTGTCGGTGTGCGGTGCCAGCAATTCAGATTGTACCCTCCCTCATTTCAACAGGTATCGCTATTGTCTTAATTATCCTAACGTTTTTCCCCCCCGAGGCTGGTACGAGACACGTCTTCATGGAAGGTTTTGTGATATTATTCAACACAAACATTTGCAGTATATTCTGTGTGTACGATTCATCCTGCAGTTTAGACTTAAGGTGTTGGGTGCTGCTGGGTAACAAAATGAACTACAGCAAATCAACATGCCTGTATTTCTTATTTATTTATTAATAATAATAATAATAATAATAATAATAATAATAATAATAATAATAATAATAAAATGGTTTCCTATGTGAGACCATTTCTGCAAATGTCTGTGCAGAATTCTGAATTCTGTAATAATTTCTGTGATCACAGAATTGTGGAATCCTGGTAGGGTAAGTGGTTAAACCTGTTCGTCTATGATTAAAAAATATTGTATGGTTGTAATGATGTACGCAAAATAAAATAAAGTAGGTGAGTAGAAAATGTTCTCATTACGTACTGTTTCACATTCTGACAATTAAATATAGATAAATATTGACACTTGATTTGGTATGTTTGATGTTCATAAACAAGTGTTAAATTAATGTTTGGGGAGGGGGGCCCACAATAAAGTCCTGCACTAGGGCCCATCTTCCTCTGCCACTATGTGTGGTGTGAGTATGTGGCGGAGTATCCCGCCTCTTTGTTTATTATTATTTTGTATTATGATTTATATGTATAAATGTGACGGCGAAAAGCTGTGTTTTGTATTTGATTTTTAAAAACCTTGTGAGGATGCGTGACTGATCAGCTACTGATTATATAACTAGCTGACAGTCACGCATCCTTATTAATCTTGTGCAGACTATGGCCAAGGGTAATAAAGTAATTAATTAATAGCTAGTTAACCCCTCGGCCAGAATATAAAAGCCTGCAGCTGTCTGCGCTCAAGGTTCAGAGAGTCAGAGGTCAGACGTAAGTCTGAGAAAGAGTAAACAATTGCTATGCGTCCTGGCTGAAAATCAGCACAATACTTGCTTTGTTTCTGTTTATTATTGGTTTAATTGTTTGGCCAACGTGCATTTTGTTTTGTGTGTTGGTTTTGTTTAAACTGTTTATTTCATTTAATAAATATACTGAGCGCCACGGTTCAGTTTTCACCCGCCAGTCCTTGTTCTGGAGTGTGTTTCTGGTCTGACATCACCCCTGCAAAGCCATCCTATTCACAGTGTACAGTGAGTTCATTAAACCCATAAATGTGTTTGAAAATGTTTTGCAGCCCAGTGTAACGCTAACAAGTGTCTTGTACAAGCATCGTACGTTTGCTCTACAGGAGACTACCACATAAGCTACCGGACGCAATTGCTTCTGCACTTCCTGAAAAAGAACAGATGTAATGGCAAGTTCTGTAGCTGTTGTTTGAATGACAGAAGGACTTGCGCTGTCTGGATTGCGCAGTGCCAGAGCACTAATGAGAGATTTTTTCAAAGTTTCAAACGCAGCCTGGTTTCTGTTTTCCCAATCTATGCAGTCCTTCCCGGTCTTCAGCAAGTCATACAATGGTTTGGCTATCTCTTCAAAACCCTTTATGAACTCCCTACAGAAGCCCACTAGCCCCAGAAATGATCTTAGTGCTGTAACTAGTACTGGTATTGGTAATCTGCGTATTATCTCTATTTTATGAGGATCCGGTGTTCGACCCCCCTCACCAATCTTGATTCCCAGAAAAGTTACCTCCTTCTGCATAATCTGAGCTTTCTTAGGATTTAATTTAAGTCCTGCTTTTTCCAACAACAACAACAACTCCTCCAATAGTTGTAAGTGTTCCTCTTCAGTTTCGGTTTGCAATAATAGATCATCTACAACAACAAATACTGCGGTTTCGAAAGTGCAGATAATATTGACGCTAGAGCCTGATGAAAGTGGGTTGGAGAATCTCTGTGGCAAAAATGCCCAACAATATTGCTGACCACAATGTAAAAGCAAACTTGTACTGGCTGTCAGGATGCACAGGTATGGACCAAAATCCATTAGATATGTCCAATGTTATGTACACCTTTGCTGTGGAAGACAATGCAGCCATTACATCAGGTGCTGAGGCAACTACTGGTGCACAGATGGTAGTGTATTTAGTCAGTCCTGTAATCAATAGTTAATCTCCATGATCTGTATTCCGAACTGGCCATATAGGAGCATTAACAGGAGATGAACAAGGTTTGATGTAGAAGTGAGTCAATGGTGGTTTGTATGTGTGAGATCGCCTCTCTTGGCTAGTTATACTGGTGCTGAGGAGATGGATCCTTCCCCTGCACTACAATCTGTATGTTGTGAGCTCCCATGTTTCCACAATACTGTTTATGTGTTGCAAAAACTGCTTGTCTTTACTGCAGTATACTGGAAAGATTTAAATTGTTACTATGTAACAATGTGTCTAAATTGTATCCTTCAATCTTCTTAATTGTGAACACTGCATGTGCATCTGATACATATGCTATTTTCCCAGTGGTCCCCCTAGTGTCTTGCCATATGTACCTGTTGCAATAATCAATGATATAATTACGTTTCCCCATTATATTAGACCCCAATATGTTCCTGCCATCCCGTTGGACTCATCCATATTTTCTCTTTGACTTTATCATTGCCAATTTGAAACGATAAACCGTGTTTTGTTTGCCAAAGATACTTTATCATTGAACCCCTCAAGTGCAATAGTATCTTCTCCTTTATCAGAAGGTGACATATTATGTTAAGTAATGAGGGAAGCTCCAGTGTCTACTAACCATGTGTTACAGTGGCCTCCTACTGAACTTTGACAACTGGACTGCCCCACTCATCCCTATTCAATGGCGCCACTCTCTTGATTGAGGCCAAACATCCCTATGCAGAGGCATCCCCTCCTTGTGCCCCTTTTGCTTCCAACTTCAAAATCTGCCCCTTAAAATCCTGAAGCTGTTTCAACAGGTTTTTGTAAGGACTCAACTGCCAATGCTGTTCCGTTCTTTTAGTACAAAGTTTCATCAGATGTTCTTTTCTTCCACACAAAAAACATTCCACATCAGCCATATTAAAAGGCAGCAGTCTTTCTCCTTTACGCTGTACTCATCATTTTCCCACTTGTTAGGTCGGGGCACGATGTGTTGGTAGTTGGGCTACCAGCTGACTGATTAATTAACAGAGACACTAGAGCCTGATCATTTTCTGTGGATTAGCAATGCCACTGTCTTGTACACATTAAACAATCTAGAGGTGTAGGCAGCAGGGTGCTCTCCTTCTTGTAACACAATTGAAACGATTTTATTTCAATTGTAGTTCTACATCGCATCAAAGCAATCAATTCATCTTTCTTGTTTGTTTTAGTAGCAGTTCCTTGTTTAATCCTATTTGGTAAACTCACCGCTAGAGGCCCTGTACAAACAGTCATGAGCATGCATATATCCCTATCAGACAAATTGTGTCTATTACTATGCAACTCCAAACAACTCAAAAACTCAAAAGGGTATCTTTTAATAGGATCAAAGGTTCCTTTTATTTTAGATAGACTCGATCTCAGCCATGGATAGAGGTTGTGCAATAGTAACTTCCTCCGTTGTTCGCTCCTGCCACGTCTGTAATTTTTTTACGTCATTGTGCAATCTGAGCCATCGCCGCATTAGGCCCCCCACCCTTACGTTAGCTTCACCGCTATTATGCCAATTCCACTCCTCCTCTACGAGATTGGGCTCATCCCCATTCTCCCCGCCCTGATCTGAATCGTCATCTGTGTCATCATCCATCATACCCTGTGGTAGAGGAATGCCCACAGCTGCAATGTGTCCCTCAAACAAACACATTTTCTGTTTAAGCTTATCAATAACGGAACTATCCGATCTGCTCTTGGAAGGTGTATTGACACACTTTCTCACTAAACAATCATAAGCATTTTGCACTTTCTGCAGCTGCTCTTTCAAATCCCTATTTTCCATTTTATTTGCAATTGCTCTCCAGTAACTCCTCTCTCGTTACGCATCTGAAGCTGAAAGTCAGCGGCCAGCGCCCCTTGCGACTCCAGACACGCAACACTACTCACCATGATTTTATTCTGCTCTTTCTCAAACTCATTACTGTTTTTTAATTTACACACATTGTCCTGACAGAAAGTAATTTTTTTCTGTAGGACTTTCTATACCCTGTTGTCCTAATAAAAACAGTAGCCAATCTGCCTTTTTTTTGATTTGGGAACTCTTTCATAGTTTCAAACTGTTCTTTGCCCCATGTAATAGGGTCTTTCTGCTTTTCTATACCTTCAAACGGGTCTTCACGCAGCCCGTGCTTTACAATGAACTTCTCCACAAGTTCATCCATTTTACACACTCTAACTACAACGTTCACTCGGGTGTGGATAATTTAATACCGTAAACAATATCTACACCCACAGCAGTACGTTACACCAATGTCCTATGTAGGGGCTGCTAAATTAAAATAGAAGAAAAATAAATCTCTGCTCAAGTACCGTAGAGTTTTACGAAACCAGTAGCTCTTACATACACAGAATGGCTGCTAAATTTAAAAAACAAGATATAAAAGCATGCTTCTGTAGTCCCTCGAAGTCTTACCGTTCCAACAGCTCTAATCTACCCGGTTACACCAAAAAAGAGAAAGTTCTGCTCAATTGCCTTTAGAGTCTTACGAATCCATGTAGCTTTTACATACAAAGAATAGCTACCAAATTAAAAAGAAGTGAAAAAAACTATTTTAACCAATACTGCTGCCACTTCCCTTGCTACGCTGCATTCACCAGCTTTCAATCTCCAATAATCTAGTCACTCAGACATAAATGAAGTGATCAGTTTCAAAATATCCTGGTCAGTTTTTATCAATTTCCTATTTTGTTTGTCCTTTTAAATGAAAAGAATCTGCCTAACTAACTTTCCCTTGTCTTGCGTCTTACGATCAACGTAGACAATTTGTTTGCTTAATACGGGAACATCCTGATTTCTCACTATAAGCCAGAAAAACACTTTTAAATACAGTCACCATTAATAGTATTTTTCAGAAATAGAAAAGTTTCAGAAGTGCAGTCACTTTTGAATAACATAGAACATGGCCCTATAATGACATCATTTAAGACCCCTTCCCCACTTTATCTGGGTATCTCACAAACATTCCTTTGCATCTTGTTATCCATGAGATTCTCCCAACCCCCCATGCAACCAAGCAAAGCAGAAGGACCCCCCTCACAAATGCCCTCTTTTTATTCAATCTGCAATTTATTGAAATTACTAAACCTAACATTATTATCTAGAATTACTTTCTCATCTGGCTACAGTAAATGCATTAGGATAACAGTTTATAACTAACAAAGCTAACTTTTTTTAGCCTGCCATATCAAAACAGAGAACTAAAGTAAACACAGCTGGACGGATCCATTCAATGGCCAGACCCGGAGTTGGAACTGGGCTGGGTTCGGGTGCCATAATAGTCCCTCTGCTTGGCTCAGGAGGTCCTTGCGCAGCAGGAGCTGCCACAGCTGACCTGACAAAATGTTGGTGAGGAGAGCAAACCAGGGGCGTTTCGGCCATCTGGGTGCAACCAGCAAAACCTGTGCTCTCTCCACCCTGATCCTCTCTAGTTTCAGTGGTAATAATGGTAGTGGAGGGAACGCATACAAGAGCCCCTGTGGCCAGGAATGAGCTAGCGCGTCTACTCCCAGGGGGCCCCTGTCTCTCTCCATGAAGAACCACAGGGGAAAATGAGTGGACTCGGCTGTGTCAAAGACTCGTGCAGTAGGAAACCTCTCTGAATCTGTTTCACCACTTGAGGATGCAGTCTCCATTCCAAGCTGTCTGGAGCTCTTCTGGACAGGAAGTTTGCTGCGTTGTTGTCCACACCGGGGAGGTGAACTGCCCTGATGGAACGCAAGTTTCTTTGCGTCCAGGACAGGAGTCTGTGTGCTGCGTGGTGAAGGCTGGGCGAGCGCAGGCCGCCTTGGTGGTTTATGTAGGCTACCACTGTAGTATTGTCCATCTGGACCAGCACATGTTTGTGCGCTAACTGCTGGTGAAAATGAGATAACGCCAGGTTCACTGCTTGCAGCTCTTAGGCATTTATGTGCGCTTCCTGCCAATGTCCCTTCCACTGACCTCTTATTCCTCTCCCATTCCAGACCACTCCCCAGCCCAGGCTGCAGGCATCTGTAGTGACCACTTCCCTTCTGTGAGGGGATCCGAGGGGACATTGCCAGGACGGACCCACCACTCCAGTGTCTTCCGGCATTGTCTAGACACTCACACAGCCGGTACTGATCTCGGACTGGGTGCACCTTGAGCGTATTTACCCAGGCTTGAAGCAGGTGCATTCTCAGCAGCCCTAGTGGAAAGATTCTCGAGGCGGCTGCCATCAGCCCCAACAACCGTTGATATATTTTGACCTGTAGGAGAGCGTCCTCTCTGAATAGGGAGAGTGTGGCCACCAACGAGCGAATCCTGTCTTTCAAGTGTGAGGAAAGCATGCTCACAAAGTTCAGTTTGATCCCCAGGAACACTGTGGACTGAGACGGTACGAAGTTGCTCTTAGTTGATGTATCGAGAGCCTTACCTTCATCACGTGATCTATGACCTGTTTTGTGTGTGCCTCTGCGTGTCTTTTGGAATGCGTGCAAACTAGCCAATCGTCCATAGTTCAGGATCCGAATACCCCGCAGCCTGAGTGGAGCCAGTGCTGCATCCATGCACTTTGAAAATGTGCCGGGCGCCAGTGAGAGACCAAATGGCAGCACGCAGAATTCCTACGTGGTGCCTTGAAAGGCGAAGCGCAGATACTTTCTGTGAGCGTGGCGGATTGGGACATGGAAGTAGGCATCTTGCAAGTCGATCTATGTGAACCAGTCACCAATTTGGACGGGCTGGACGATACGCTTTGCTGTCAGCATGTTGAACTTCCTCTGTTTGATGAACAAATTGAGGACCCTCAGGTCCAGAATAGGTCTGACCACCATCCCTCTTGGGCACCAGGAAGTACCTGGAGTAAAAGCCGCTGAGGGCATCGCTTGGATCTACCAAGCGTACAGCATTCTTCTGTTGAAGATTGGCGATCTCCTTTTGAAGGAGTATCACACTCACTGGTTCAACGGTGGTGAGGAGCCCACCTTTGAAGGGTGTGAACCTAAGGAGATTTGTAGAGCATATCCCTGTCTCATTGTCAATAGCACCCAGGAGTCCTGGGCGCAGCCTTATCATAAGAACATAAGAACATAAGAAAGTTTACAAACGAGAGGAGGCCATTCGGCCCATCTTGCTCGTTTGGTTGTTAGTAGCTTATTGATCCCAAAATCTCATCAAGCAGCTTCTTGAAGGATCCCAGGGTGTCAGCTTCAACAACATTACTGGGGAGTTGATTCCAGACCCTCACAATTCTCTGTGTAAAAAAGTGCCTCCTATTTTCTGTTCTGAATGCCCCTTTTTCTAAACTCCATTTGTGACCCCTGGTCCTTGTTTCTTTTTTCAGGCTGAAAAAGTCCCTTGCGTCGACACTGTCAATACCTTTTAGAATTTTGAATGCTTGAATTAGGTCGCCACGTAGTCTTCTTTGTTCAAGACTGAACAGATTCAATTCTTTTAGCCTGTCTGCATATGACATGCCTTTTAAGCCCGGAATAATTCTGGTCGCTCTTCTTTGCACTCTTTCTAGAGCAGCAATATCTTTTTTATAGCGAGGTGACCAGAACTGCACACAATATTCAAGATGAGGTCTTACAAGTGCATTGTACAGTTTTAACATTACTTCCCTTGATTTAAATTCAACACTTTTCACAATGTATCCGAGTATCTTGTTAGCCTTTTTTATAGCTTCCCCACATTGCCTAGATGAAGACATTTCTGAGTCAACAAAAACTCCTAGGTCTTTTTCATAGATTCCTTCTCCAATTTCAATATCTCCCATATGATATTTATAATGTACATTTTTATTTCCTGCGTGCAGTACCTTACACTTTTCTCTATTAAATGTCATTTGCCATGTGTCTGCCCAGTTCTGAATCTTGTCTAGATCATTTTGAATGACCTTTGCTGCTGCAACAGTGTTTGCCACTCCTCCTACTTTTGTGTCGTCTGCAAATTTAACAAGTTTGCTTACTATACCAGAATCTAAATCATTAATGTAGATTAGGAATAGCAGAGGACCTAATACTGATCCCTGTGGTACACCGCTGGTTACCACACTCCATTCTGAGGTTTTTCCTCTAATCAGTACTTTCTGTTTTCTACATGTTAACCACTCCCTAATCCATGTACATGTGTTTCCTTGAATCCCTACTGCGTTCAGTTTGAGAATTAATCTTTTGTGCGGGACTTTGTCAAAAGCTTTCTGGAAATCTAAATAAACCATGTCATATGCTTTGCAATTATCCATTATCGATGTTGCATCCTCAAAAAAATCAAGCAAGTTAGTTAGGCACGATCTCCCTTTCCTAAAACCATGTTGACTGTCTCCCAGTACCCTGTTACCATATAGGTAATTTTCCATTTTGGATCTTATTATAGTTTCCATAAGTTTGCATATAATAGAAGTCAGGCTTACTGGTCTGTAGTTACCTGGTTCAGTTTTGTTTCCCTTTTTGTGGATCGGTATTACGTTTGCAATTTTCCAGTCTGTCGGTACCACCCCTGTGTCAAGAGACTGCTGCATGATCTTGGTTAGCGGTTTGTAAATTACTTCTTTCATTTCTTTGAGTACTACTGGGAGGATCTCATCCGGCCCAGGGGATTTGTTTATTTTAAGAGCTCCTAGTCCCTTTAACACTTCTGCCTCAGTTATGCTAAAGTTATTTAAAACTGGATAGGAACTGGATGACATGTGGGGCATGTTGTCAGTATCTTCCTTTGTAAAAACTTGTGAAAAGTAATCATTTAACATATTTGCTATTTTTTTTTCTTCCTCTACGATTTTGCCATTTGTATCTCTTAAACATTTAATCTCCTCTTTGAATGTTCTCTTGCTGTTGTAATATTGGAAAAACATTTTGGAATTGGTTTTAGCTCCCTTAGCAATGTTCATTTCTATTTCTCTCTTGGCCTTTCTAACTTCCTTTTTGACTTGCGTTTGCAGTTCTGTGTACTCTTTCTGCGTACTTTCTTTTTGGTCCTTTTTTAATGCTCTGTAAAGTGCTTTTTTTCGCTGAATATTTTTTTTTAATTGATCTATTAAAACCATTTTGGCAATTTAGTTTTACATTTAGATTTGTCTACTTTAGGGATATAATTGTTTTGCGCCTCTAGTACTACATTTTTGAAGAACAACCATCCTTCTTCTGTGGGTGTTTTCTCTATTTTACTCCAATCTACTTCTGTTAGTCTCTGTTTCATACCTTCATAGTTTGCTTTTCTAAAATTGTAAACCTTAGCTTTAGTCTTTACTTTTGGGGATTTAAAAAACACTTCAAATGAGACCATGTTGTGGTCTGAGTTTGCCAGTGGTTCTCTGACCTCTGTTTTAGTTATTCTATCTTCGTTATTTGAAAAGACTAAATCAAGGCATGCCTCCCCTCTAGTGGGTGCCTTGACAAATTGTGTTAGGAAGCAGTCATTTGTCATTTCCACCATTTCTATTTCATCCTTCGCGCTACCCACCGGGTTTTCCCATTTTATTTGGGGGAAGTTGAAATCCCCCATTAGTATGGCTTCTCCTTTGCTACACACATTTCTAATGTCATTGTATAACAGATTATTGTGCTCACCGTCTGAATCTGGCGGTCTATAGCATGCTCCTATTATTATGCCTTTTGAATTTTTGTCTGTTATTCTGACCCATATTGATTCGGTTTTATTTTCTTTGTCCAGGTTTAACACCTGGGCTTCAAGACTGTTTCTTATGTATAGCGCTACCCCTCCTCCTCGTCTGTCCTGCCTGTCTTTCCTATACTGTGTATACCCACAAATATTATATTCGTCCCCATCACTCTCAGATAACCACGTTTCTGTAACACCTATCACATCATAGTTACCTGTTAGTGCAGTAGCTTCAAGTTCTAGAATTTTGTTTCTGATACTTCTAGCATTTAGATAAATACATTTAATGGTTGTCTTACCTGAGTTGTTGTTCTTGTTTTGATGCGGTCTCCCTTCTGTTTTTTTGTTGATTTCTCCCCCCTTCCTTTCTATTTTAAATGCTTCCGAACCTGCTCGAGGATCTTTTCTCCAAGTAGGTCATTGCCATTGGTCAGTCCAGTTGTGAGGGGGGTTTGTGGGAGCCGGAGCCCCTCAGGGGAGGTCTCCCTTGAACTTGGGAGGGTGTGGGTCTGTCTTATGCCCTGGCCTTGGTCTCCAGCCAGAGAGCAGGTTACCTCTGGCCGGCGGTGGTCCCTTGCCACCAGCTCTGCCTCTACCTGCTTGTGTGTTTTAGGGTGGCGGGCATTGTGCAGGCCCTGTTGCCCCAGCAGACTGTGAATGCCACCTTGGGTGCTGGTGGTAGACAAGGCGGCGCGAGAACTTCGAAGCAAACTTTGTGGCATTTTAGGACCTTTCAGGGCTCACATCGAAGGTCGCTGGAACGTCTGCCCCGGTGTAATGGGGGCATCTAGTAGTGCTACCTTCTCCATTCGGCCCATCTTGCTCATTTGGTTGTTAGTAGCTTATTGATCCCAGAATCTCATCAAGCAGCTTCTTGAAGGATCCCAGGGTGTCAGCTTCAACAACATTACTGGGGAGTTGATTCCAGACCCTCACGATTCTCTGTGTAAAAAAGTGCCTCCTACTTTCTGTTCTGAATGCCCCTTTGTCTAATCTCCATTTGTGACCCCTGGTCCTTGTTTCTTTTTTCAGATCGAAAAAGTCCCTTGCGTCGACATTGTCAATACCTTTTAGAATTTTGAATGCTTGAATTAGGTCGCCGCGTAGTCTTCTTTGTTCAAGACTGAGCAGATTAAATTCTTTTAGCCTGTCTGCATATGACATGCCTTTTAAGCCCGGAATAATTCTGGTCGCTCTTCTTTGCACTCTTTCTAGAGCAGCAATATCTTTTTTATAGCGAGATGACCAGAACTGAACACAGTATTCAAGATGAGGTCTTACTAATGCATTGTACAGTTTTAACATGACTTCCCTTGATTTAAATTCAACACTTTTCACAATGTATCCGAATATCTTGTTAGACTTTTTTATAGCTTCCCCACATTGTCTAGATGAAGACATTTCTGAGTCAACAAAAACTCCTAGGTCTTTTTCGTAGATTCCTTCTCCAATTTCAGAATCTCCCATATGATATTTATAATGCACATTATTTCCTGCGTGCAGTACCTTACACTTTTCTCTATTAAATGTCATTTGCCATGTGTCTGCCCAATTCTGAATCTTGTCTAGATCATTTTGAATGACCTTTGCTGCTGCAACAGTGTTTGCCACTCCTCCTACTTTTATGTCGTCTGTAAATTTAACAAGTTTGCTTACTATACCAGAATCTAAATCATTAATGTAGATTAGGAATAGCAGAGGACCTAATACTGATCCCTGTGGTACAACACTGGTTACCACACTCCATTCTGAGGTTTCTCCTCTAATCAGTACTTTCTGTTTTCTACATGTTAACCACTCCCTAATCCATGTACATGTGTTTCCTTGAATCCCTACTGCGTTCAGTTTGAGAATTAATCTTTTGTGTGGGACTTTGTCAAAAGCTTTCTGGAAATCTAAATAAACCATGTCATATGCTTTGCAATTATCCATTATGGATGTTGCATCCTCAAAAAAATCAAGCAAGTTAGTTAGGCACGATCTCCCTTTCCTAAAACCATGTTGACTGTCTCCCAGGACCCTGTTACCATATAGGTAATTTTCCATTTTGGATCTTATTATAGTTTCCATAAGTTTGCATATAATAGAAGTCAGGCTTACTGGTCTGTAGTTACCTGGTTCAGTTTTGTTTCCCTTTTTGTGGATCGGTATTACATTTGCAATTTTTCAGTCTATTGGTACAACCCCTGTATCAAGAGACTGTTGCATGATCTTGGTTAGCGGTTTGTTAATAACTTCTTTCATTTCTTTGAGTACTAATGGGAGGATCTCATCCGGCCCAGGGGATTTGTTTATTTTAAGAGTCTCACCCACTCCTTTACCAGCCTCAGTACACACATTTGGGATTTTAAAATGCAAAAAAGAATGAGATCTGAGGCTATGGTTACTATGGGAAGCTATAAGGTATTCATTTAAATAAGTATATTCATTTAATTTACGTTGAATAGCCTTATATACCAGCATATACCAGTGCTTCAACCTGCGTAAAGCCAAAGAATTCCAGGCTACCAAATCGTATAATATATGATGATGAGTATTAAATCTTGTATTTGTATTGTACCTCAATGCTGCTTGATATAGCGAGTCCAGTTTACCTAAAGTTGATGGTGATGCAAACCTATATACTGCATCACCATAGTCAATTTACGACAAAAACAAACAAGCAATAAGCCTGTTTTTTTTGTTTCCATAACATATATAACATGTGTATATCATAGTGACGTTTATAACGTATTCCCATGCCCAAGAGACGAGTGTGGAAACATGCACACACCTCTGTCCTGCACACTGCCTTCCTTCTGTAAAGCTGTTGAAGCTGACACCCTGGGATCCTTCAAGAAGCTGCTTGATGAGATTCTGGGATCAATAAGCTACTAACAACCAAACAAACAAGATGGGCTGAATGGCCTCCTCTCGTTTGTAAACTTTCTTATGTTCTTATGTTCATTTAATACAGTCCTTTTAGCATATGGTAATGCATCGGTAATTAGAAACGTGATGCAAATGTATTCTAGGTGGACATTCAATATGCACATAGCGCAATCGAATATGAATTGGGCAAAAGCCCTAATTCGTCTGAATATACCAATATCTGCGCAATAATTGCGATGTGCTAGTTCCAATAACTGTGCACCGCTGGCTCAAATAGTGTCAGAGTAACAGTCCACTCTGGAGTTGGGTAGAATAGTACAAACGTACAATAGTACAGAACCACCCCCCCATCCGCACACACCGGATGGGAGGATTAGTTATGTGTTTTATCACTGTATTGATATGATGGCCAGCGGTAGTGTGTTTACATATACAGTTATATGTGTTCTCCACTGCTCAGCAGGCATATTAGCATTCAATGTGTACCATCAAAGTATGGAAATGAAGATTGAGAGAAGGATGAAGAGGGGAGGGGAGTGTTGCCTGTCTTTGCTGTGTGTTGTCACACATCTGTAAATTAATTGTATAAATATGTCATACATCCATCTTGTGGCCCAAAACTTTATTTGGCTATTCCTTAGGTTGCTGTGCATTACGGGTGAGGGGTGGGCAGCTGCAGTTCGGGGAGCCAAACACTGACAGGGCACTCTTGCTGTGAGAGGCATGATAACATTTTGCTAAAGCCAGACCGGTGATACAATCAACCAATCAAAGACCTGTATTTTCTCTGCAGCAGTCCAATTATAAGTTAGCTGAAGCGGGACAAACAGTTCTGTTAACTGTAATTTCTGGCCGTTTTTATGCAGCTGTCCAGTCTGCTGAATATTGATGTTGCTTTGTACAGAGACTGTTCATTTATTGAGAAATCGTAGTAGGCTACAATTAACATTTTAGGAGCTTATTTACAATTTTTGTTCCTGGGTAATAAGTGTTATTTCCTAATTGCTTATGCCTCAAAAGTATAGAAAATGACTATTATTCCCCACAAACTTTGCTTTTGTGACCAGGACAGTGATATTTTGAAATTTACCTATTTCCAATGAGAAAACTGTCTTTTTGTTCACATAAAGTAAAAAAACAACAACATATGAGTCCAAATTAACATGTATTTATACTAAAGTAATACAAAAATGACTACAAAAGATTTAGAAGTGAGTAGTTTTTCGGGATTACGATTATACTGTAAATCACTTTCACGAATCAGCCCCCAAATGTAGTCTCCCATCATGTTCTCGTTATACTGTCTTTGGTAGCGGCGTTCAAAGTCCAGTATATCCTGGTGGAAGCGCTCGCCTTGCTCCTCTGAGTACGCTCCCATGTTCTGAATTTATCAAGATGAGCATCAAGGATATGGACTTTGAGGGACATCCTACAGCCCATTGTGCCGTAGTTCTTCACCAGAGTCTCAACCAGCTCCACATAGTTTTCGGCCTTGTGATTGCCCAGAAAGCACCGAACCACTGCGACAAAGCTGTTCCAAGCCGCTTTCTCCTTACTAGTGAGCTTCTTGGGGAATTCATTGTACTCCAAGATCTTCTTTATCTGTGGTCCGACGAAGACACCGGCTTTGACCTTTGCCTCAAACAGCTTAGGGCAGAAGTCTTGAAGGTACTTGAAGACTGCCGACTCCTTATCTAGAGCTCTGACAAATTGTTTCATAAGGCCCAATTTGATGTGCAGTGGTGGCATCAGCACCTTGGGGGTCCACCAGTGGCTCCCACTTGACGTTGTTCCTCCCCACAGAGAACTCGGTCCGCTGTGGCCAGTCCCACCTGTGATAGTGCGCCAAAGGCAAAGATAGCAAGGAAACTTGGTAAAACCGCCTTGGAGACCCACCAGGAATGCCACCATTGCAGCCTTTTGATGCCATCTCAGAAAAATGCAGATATTTATCCACTTAGGCAGCTGGAACTAAACTGAACTGGTGGGTTTAAGGCTTATATTACTGGAAAGTTCTAGAAAGTTCTAGAAGTTACTCCAAGTTTACTCAGCACTGAATCTGTAATGTTCTGGAAAATAGGTAAATTTCAAAATATCACTGTCCTGGTCACAAAAGCAAAGTTTGTGGGGAATAATAGCCATTTTCTATACTTTTGAGGCATAAGCAATTAGGAAATCCAGGAACCAAAAAAAAAAAAAATTTGTTACACGGTGTTATTCTTTCAAAAAAAATGGCATAACGAAAAAAATCCATTCTGGTGACACTCAAAACCTTACAAATTGGGTTTAATCATGATGTTCAAATGGGTGAGTAGAATGAATACCATAACGCATTTCTGTATATTGTGTATATAAAAATGCTTGATTGATGTTTACTTTACAGGTGAATGAACTTGTTACATTTACAAATCAGAGAGTACTACCACAGTAGGCTTTGTTATATATAAAAAAAAAATCAGAAAAAAAGACAGTATCCAAAGCCTTTTTTTAATTTTACTTCAAAAACATACAGCTATGTCAGATCAGCTGTCCTTTAAAGAAACCTATATAGTATTTCCTTGTGATACAATACTGTCCGTATTCAACAAAACAGTGGTGTTATCAGTTCATTCATTTGAAAACGCCTAGCTATGGAGCCAATTGTGTGTTGAATGGTCCGTATGTATGTGTGCACGATATATTGTGTGGTCTCGTCTGCTGTCATATCGGTACATACTGTGGCAACACCAATGATAGCAGCTTGTCGGGGTAATTCCATTACTAATGGTGACTGTCCATCATTCTGCATGCTCGCTTAGCTGTTGTGTGCAGTTGCTATATTGGTAGTGAATGGGCAGACGGTTTTGCAAGGCACAAACAGATTTGCGAATTGCTCAAAAAACTGCTATATTCCAATGCCTCGCAACTGCTTTGTGCCGTTTTGGAATTTCTCTCATTTTGTGCCAAAGCACTACTTTTTTGCTAGGCACAAATTTATCAAGAGGAATGCGCGAAGATCGATCAGGCCCTAGAACCACCAGCGGGTCATTGTTATCAATTTTGCACTTAAAATGTTCATTTCTCTTCCATTGTAAATCATATGTGTATGTATATTTTTGACTTTTCCTAAATATATTAATTAAATATCCTGACGGCGTTTGATAGCCAGAATCCCAAAAATTATAAAGTTATAAACAGTTCTACCTAGGACTGTTATGTGGTTCAACGTGACCCATGCATTACAATACATGCCTTTTTTTAATATAACGTAAGAGTATTATTTTTGTAAATGCAACAAACAAGACATGCCCCCTCCTGCTAGCACACAAGTTTTTTTTTTATTTCAAGCCTTTGTTTGTAGACTGACTACAAGACAGAGATTGCTGTGATAGTGGATTTCTCAAGATGCCAACTCAGTGAAAGTCCAGTTCCTTATTTTTCAATGTACCTGAGAGACAACAATCCTTTGTTTTGTTCCACAAATGCAACTGGGAATATATCAGAAGGAAATATTGTATCTTGAAAGTAGTCATTTTGATTGGAATATGGCTTGCTGCACTCAGATGCATACAGCAAACCAAAATGACAGGTAGGATAACAACCTATGTGCCTAATATGAAATGTATTTTATACCATTTTGGTTTTGCAGATTCGTATATACCAGTTTACACGTGTTTACATAATAGTGCTCAATGGAACTGCGTCTGTGTTTACAACACAGCTCCTGGATGCAGGCACAGTCAGCTGGCAGACGCGTACACTCCTCCATAGAGTACAATGCAGCCGTCAACTGGAAGGAGTGTTATATTTTATTTTTATCTAGTATTAGAAGCAATGATTTTGGTTTTATAGTTTTGTGTTTACATACCCGTTTACACCTGTACACAGGTATATGTACATACCTGTTTCTTTTGAAATGTGTATTTTATTATATTTTTTCTCTGTTCGTATTTGTACTGTATATGCACTCATTATAAAAACAAAGCATTTTATGTTTAATTTTCCATTTGTATACAGTGTTTCTGCGATGCAAATGTTAGATACAATGTTCATGAATACAACTTTTCAGTTGTATCCAATAGTATGTCTTTCATTTCTAGGTGGTTCGAAAATCCGGCGGTTCTAATGTTAATAAATTTATGGGATAAATTTATTTTCATTATCAGGCTGTCTAATTTCATAATTCACCTTTCCTATAGCCTGAATCACTTCACATGTCCCCTACCTTTTAGCACATACTTTTGATTCTGAGGAGGAAAGCAGCAGCATTATTTTGTCTCCTGGTGGAAAGGTTTGTAATGCTGCTGTTGCCGCTACTGAGCCGATTTGAGATTGTCATAGGCCAAACGACCAACATTTTTGGACGAGCCTTTGTGCTCCTCTCACCAGATCAAGGATGTCGCAAGGCTGTCGGCCATACAAGAGCTCAAAGGGGGAGAACCTTGTCAAACTCTGAACCACCCCTTTTGCTCTTGATTCACAAATCGTCTCAGCATCTGCTTCAAAGTCTGATTAAAGCCCTCCACCAAACCATCTGTCTGTGGATGATAAACGGATGTCCTGATGGGAAGTATTTTTAGTATTTTGTAAACTTGCTGTAATGTATTAGACAGGAAGTTAGTTCTGTGATCAGTCAGGATTTCCTTGGGGATCCCTACTTTAGCCATAATCTGCAATAATTATTTGACTATCGCTAACAATTGACTACACCGTGTAACAAATTTTTTTTTTTTTTTTTGGTTCCTGGATAGTAAGTGTTATTTCCTAATTGCTTATGCCTCAAAAGTATAGAAAATGGCTATTATTCCCCACAAACTTTGCTTTTGTGACCAGGACAGTGATATTTTGAAATTTACCTATTTTCCAGAACATTACAGATTCAGTGCTGAGTAAACTTGAAGTAACTTCTAGAACTTTCCAGTAATATAAGCCTTAAACCCACCAGTTCAGTTTAGTTCCAGCTGCCTAAGTGGATAAATATCTGCATTTTTCTGAGATGGCATCAAAAGGCTGCAATGATGGCATTCCTGGTGGGTCTCCAAGGCGGTTTTACCAAGTTTTCCTGCTATCTTTGCCTTTGGGACACAAGGCGCACTACCACAGGCGGGACTGGCCACAGCAGACCGAGTTATCTGTGGGGAGGAACAACGTCAAGTGGGAGCCACTGGTGGACCCCCGAAGGTGCTGATGCCACCACTGCACATCAAATTGGGCCTTATGAAACAATTTGTCAGAGCTCTAGATAAGGAGTCGGCAGTCTTCAAGTACCTTCAAGACTTCTGCCCTAAGCTGTTTGAGGCAAAGGTCAAAGCCGGTGTCTTCGTCGGACCACAGATAAAGAATATCTTGGAGTACAATGAATTCCCCAAGAAGCTCACTAGTAAGGAGAAAGCGGCTTGGAACAGCTTTGTCTCAGTGGTTCGGTGCTTCCTGGGCAATCACAAGGCCGAAAACTATGTGGAGCTGGTTGAGACTCTGGTGAAGAACTACGGCACAATGGGCTGTAGGATGTCCCTCAAAGTCCATATCCTTGATGCTCATCTTGATAAATTCAAGGAGAACATGGGAGCGTACTCGGAGGAGCAAGGCAAGTGCTTCCATCAGGATATACTGGACTTTGAACGCCGCTACCACGTTTGGGGGCTGATTCGTGAAAGTGATTTACAGTATAATCGTAAATCTCAAAAAACTACTCACTTCTAAATCTTTTGTAGTCATTTTTGTAATACTTTAGTATAAATACATTTTAATTTGGAATCATATTTTGTTTTTATCTGACTTTATGTGAACGAAAAGACCATTTTCTCATTGGAAATAGGTAAATTTCAAAATATCACTGTCCTGGTCACAAAAGCAAAGTTTGTGGGGAATAATAGTCATTTTCTATACTTTTGAGGCATAAGCAATTAGGAAATAACACTTACTACCCAGGAACAAAAATTGTGTTACATAGTGCTATTGTTATCTGATGTCAATATTGTTATCTGATGTCCATGGAGGGGAGGCAAGGTTGCCCATTGGGACCGGTGGTCTAGGAGATCATTGACCTGGACCCACTGGTGGTGATGGAGCAGAGAAAGAAGGTGGCGCTTGGTTGCTCCACTGTACTGGAGCGATGAGTAGACCGGTCTGGGATGATACCAGTGAGTCCTCGAAGTCCTCGGCGAGCTTCACTGCCTGGTCCAGGGTGTCAGGGTGGGGCACCATATCCATGCTTTGGTTTCGGTGCCGACCACATGGCAAAACTTCTCAATTACTATAGCCTCTCCCATCTGTATGCTGGTTTTCTGAGCAGAGTTGAGCCAATATACCATGTGGTCACATACTTTTTGCCCAAGCAGCCTGGGACGTGTATCTGGGGACCTATTATACTCCCGGAACCTTACGCAGTGATGTTAAGACGGCAGAGAA
Source organism: Polyodon spathula (assembly GCF_017654505.1). Classification (NCBI taxonomy): domain Eukaryota; kingdom Metazoa; phylum Chordata; class Actinopteri; order Acipenseriformes; family Polyodontidae; genus Polyodon; species Polyodon spathula. The sequence goes on from NC_054546.1 coordinate 24,907,138, forward strand.
TGGCTAGCGACTAACCACTAAGTCACTCAAACCACATACAGCTGCATTTCGACACCAGATAAAAATGTGATTTTTGTTTTAGATTTTTAACAGGTATTCTGAGAGCACAGAAACCACATACTGGTTCAGAAAAATTAGAGGTGCATTTTGACAAGTTTTGACAACCAATCAAATATATATGATATATATATCTATATATATATATATATATATATTATATATATAATATTTTATGGATATATTTTTTTTTTCCATATATTTTACAGTACTTATCTAATGTCACAGAAACCGCGTACTGGTTCAGAAATATTAGAGCTGCATTTTTACACCAGAAAAAAAAATATATATTTTTTGAAATTTTCAACAGGTACACTAATGTCACAGAAACCATATACTCTTTCAGAAAGATTAGAGCTGCATTTTGACACCAGAATTTTATTTTAGATTTTCAACAGGCATATTAATGTCACCCAAACCACATGCTGGTTCAGAAAGATTAGAGCTGCACTTTGACATCAGATAGCAATATGATTTTTTGAGATTTTTAACAGGTACACTAAGATCACTCAAACCACATACTGGTTCAGAAAAATTAAAGCTGCATTTTGACACCAGAAAAAAATATGATTTTTTAAAATATATTTTACAGGAATACTAACATCACATGAACCACAAACTGGGTCAGAAAGATTAGAGCTGCATTTTGACATTAGTAAAAAATATATAATATTTTATCAGATTTTAACAGGTATATAACATTACTCAAACCACATACTTGTTCAGAAAGATTGAGATGCATTTCGCAAAATGTTTTAAAACATTTTCAACAAGTATACTAACGTCACTCAAACCACTTACTGGTTCACAAAGATCAGAGATGCGTTTTGACACCAGATTTTTTAAAATTTTTTAACAGGTATACTAATTTCAATGGAACAACATACTGGTTGAGAAAGATTAGAGATACGTATTGACACTAGAAAAAAACATGATATTTTATCAGATTTTTAACAGGTATATAACATCACTCAAACCATATACTAGTTCAAAAGATTAGAGCTGCATTTTGACACCAGAAAAAAAAAAACATTTTTTTTTTTTTATAATTTTAACAGGTTTACTAACATCAGTCAAACCACATACTGGTTCAGAAAGATTAGAACAGCTTTTTTGACAGCAGATTTTTTTATATTTTAATTTTTTAACAGGTATACTAAAATCAATCAAACCATGTACTGATTCAGAAAAATTAGAGCTGCATTTTGACACCAGAAAAAAGGTATGATATTTTATCAGATTTATAACAGGTATATAACATCACTCAAACCAGTTACTGGTTCAGAAAGATTAAAGCTGCATTTGGACAACAGAAAACATTTTATTTTAACAGGCATACTAGCATCACTCAAACCACATACTGGTTCAGAAGGATTAGAGCTGCAGTTTGACATCAGATAACAATATACTTTTTTGAGATTTTTTAAAAGGTACACTAATGTCACAGAAAACACATACTCTTTCAGAAAGTTTAGACTGCATTTTGACACTAGAATTTTATTTTAGATTTTAAACAGGCATATTAATGTCACCCAAACCACATACTGGTTCAGGAAGATTAGAGCTGCATTTTGACATCAGATAACAATATGTTCCCTTTCAATGGAAGGACAACCATTACTGAATGGGAAGAGCCTACTGGGAAGAGCCTACTAGTAGAACTAGTCGAACTAGTACCAACTGCTCGGCACTGATTGCGATTCCTCTCTGTACCGAGTGCAGCAGCCCTGCCTATGCATGCGCCATGTCAGTGTGTTCCACAGGGTCCTCCTCTGGTTTTCACCAGTGTGACCAGTGCGTGGTGAAGCTGCCTAGACATGATGAGCACTTGTCCTGCGCCAGATGCTTGGGGCCAGACCATGCAGCCAAAGCACTGGCAGGCGAGATGGACTGCTCTCCATGCAGAAAGTTCTCCAAAAGAACTAAGCTCAAGAGAGCAGCCCTATCCCCAATGGAGTCTCCTTCCTCGAGCCAGGGAAAAATGAGGTCCGTGCTTCAAGGTCCTCCACAGAGGGCCGTTTCCTCTAACCCCCGCCCCCACCCCCAGCCGCCACAGTCTCTAACACCAGTGTAGAGGCGTGCAGGCACCTCTCAAGGGAAGCGAGATGGTCACCACCGAGGCGTTACTGCTTGAGGGGGCGTTCACCAGGGGACAGGCAGTCATTGCAGGGGTACCTTCCCCGCGCAGACGCTCCCCGTTGGAGTGGCCTCAAAGACACCCAACCTCGGTTGAGCTGCGTTTTCAGGAGCTGGCAGAGACTGTGAGAGCTCAGCATACAATGCTGGAGACCCTGCTTAAATCTCAGGTCAGATTGGCCCTTTCCACTGGGCAGCCCCAACTTCCCCACTCGCTCCCTATCCCCAATGCATAGACCTCCTAGCCCAGGTGAGTTGTCTTTTACAGTGTCGAGGTCAGACATGTCTGACCCAGCCACATCCATCGGGCAAGCCACAGTGGGGGGCTCCTTACTGCCCCTGCCGCATGTGTCGCAAAGGGAAGCATTCCGGGCACTCATGCAGCGTGCAGCTGCAGCCACAGATGTTCCCTGGCCGACAGAACAAGAGGGAAAGGGGAACCCACAGCATGCCCTCCCCTTGTGCCAGGATTTTCTCGAGCTGGTTCTCTCATCCTGGAGCAACCCAGCGTCCGTCCCCTCAGCCTCTAGAACACCAGAGGTCCTGCTGCTCACTGCAGGAGCCCAAAAAGTGAGCCTAGGCATGTTCCCCACCATCAGGGACATGGTCACAGTACTGGTGCAGGGATCTACTTTCACCAGAGGGGACAAAGACCTGATCCACCCATTTAAGCTGTGCAGAACGAATGATGCCATGCTGAAAAAAGTGTATGCATCAGCGGCACTATCAGCCACAGAGGCCAATGCAATGGCTTTACTGGTCCTGTACCAGACATAGCTGGCTGAGAGGCTGCAGGAGTGGGCAACGGAGGCAGACACAGGGGAGTTACTGGTGGTAACAAGAGCGATGACCTACCTAATGGGAGAGTTAGGTTAGGCATCAGGCAGGTCTCTAGCGGCGCTGGTAGTCACATGCACACCTCTGGCTAACTCAGGCCAAGGTCGTCGAGACCGAGAAGGTAGCACTATTAAATGCCTCCATTACACACAGGCAGACGTGCAGAGCGACCATTGATGTGAGCCTTGAGAGGTCCCACAAGGCCAAGGAGGTCGCTTCGAAGTTCTCACGCCTTCCTGCCTACCGCCAGTGCCCAAGGTGCCCATCACAGCCTACAGGGGCAACAGGGCCTGAACACCGCCCGCCACCCCAAAACAGACAAGCAGGCAGAGGAAGAGCCGGCGGCAAGGGACCACTGCCGGCCAGGGGTAACCGGTTCTCTGGCTGGAGACAGAGGCCAGGGCCTAAGAAAGACCCGCCCCCGCCCAAGCCCAAGGGAGACCGTCATTTAGGTTCCCCAGCTGCCACCAACCCCCCTCACAACCGGACTGACCCAAGGCCCAAGGCACCCAGGACTCCTGGGTGCTATCGACAATGAGACACGGATACACTCTACAATTCCGCTTAGGTCCGCCACCCTTCAAGGCACCCAGATGGCAGAGGCGCCCCTGGTTTGTTCTCCTCTCTGACATGTTGTCAGGTCAACCGTGGCATCTCCCGCTGTGCAAGGACCTCCTGAGCCAATCGGAGGGGCTACTATGGCACCCGAACCCAGCCCAGCAACTCTGGGTCTGGCCGTTGAACGGAGCCGTCTATTCAGATGAGGTTTGCCAAATGCAGTGGTAGAAACACTACAGTCTGCTAGGACGCCGAGCACTAGAGCCCAGTACTCGTATAAATGGAAAGTTTTCCAAGACTGGTGCATTGCTGAAGGTCATGATCCTGTGACCTGCTCTGTTGAGATGATATTAACCTTCTTACAACACTTGTTTACAACAAGCAGGAAAATCAGCGTCCACTTTGAAGGTATACCTGGCAGCAATATCAGTGTGCCATGATAAAAGTTTCTTAAACTTTTCTTAAAAGTTTCTGGCAGTGCAGTTTCTTAAAGGGGCTCGGAGGCTTCATCCTCCCTTGAAAAGTATGGTCCCCAAGTGGGATCTAGAACTGATACTGCAGGTCCTTAAGGGTCCCCCATTCGAACCCATGGCGTCAGCAGAACTGTGCCCTGTTTCCTTGGAGCTTCATACACTGTCCATCGAAGACACATGTATGGCTTTCACTGGAAAGGACTCGCAGGTAACGTTAAGAACAAATCCAGCCTTTTTGCCAAAGGTGGTATCTTCATTCCATATTAACTAACCAGTGGTTTTGGAAACTTTCAGACCTCCCCTGCACGAGTCAGAGGAGGACCGTAGACAGCACACCCTTTGCCCAGTTCGGGCTCTGCCCTGTTACCTGGATAGAACGGTGTCCCGGAGACAGTCCAACTAGTTGTTTGTCTGCTATGGGTCCCGCTCTAGAGGTCAGGCCCTATCGAAGCAATGTCTAGCGCACTGAATGGTAGATGCTATATGCTTGGCGTATGAACAGACAAACTCCCCCTTACCAGGGGACATTACGGCCCATTGTACCAGGGGCCAGGAAACTTTGTGGGCTTTCCTTCATGGCGCCTCCTTAGATGAACTATGCAATGCTGCTACATGGACAGATAGTGAGACTTTTGCACGTTTTTACCGCTTTTGCAGGAGGCTCTAGGGTGTGGAAGCAACAGCGTGGGAGAAGTACAAGCGTGGAAAAGTGCAGAGCAGTTTAGAAGCAGTTTGAAAGCAGGTTGATGGCTGCAGAAGAAACTAAACTTCAAAAAAAAAAAAAAAAAAAACATCAACATGGTCTTCAAGCCAGTAATCTGTGACACCTGCATGATGTGGGAAATCCGAGAAAATCCAGCAGCTAAACCAAGTATGCACAAAGTGCTGCGATATCCAGGACTTGCATAAACTAGTAAGTATGCTAGAAATGAAGCTGGAATAAATGAGACATTAACAGGATCTTGAGGAGCTGGCACACCCACAATTCATGGAAGTCTGCACCACTCCTAACAGACTGAAATCCAACAGGGAGATAGAAGGTCAGAACAGCTGGGTTAAGGTAGGCAGAAGCAGGGAAACAAAGAAACTTCGTCAAACACAACCACCAGAAATCAAAACAACCAGCAAATTTGAGTCACTTCAAAATTTTGATGAGCAAAACCAACAACAAGAGAACGAAAGGAACAACATCCAGGACCCTATTGACAGTGGTGACCAGACAGCAAAAGGAAGGGAGGTCATGATTGTTGGGGACTCCATATTGAGAAACACAGTAAGTTCAATTCACAGCTTGGACCCCCTTACTACAACAGTGTGCTGCCTTCCGGGAGACTCTGTCAAGCACGTCACTGAGAACGTGGACAGCCTCCTAGAACGAACAGGTGACGACCCGGTATTAGTCGTCCACATCAGTACAAACAACATTGGAAGAGACAGACCAAAATCCCTGCAAAACAAATTCAGAGAGCTAGTAATGAAATTAAAAAACAAGACCAAAACTCTGGTATTTTCTGGTATACTACCAGACAGCTATATGGACAGCTGGAAATAATTAATCTAAATGCATGGCTGAAGACGTCGTGCACAAGGGAAGGCTTCACCTATCTTGATCATTGGACCACATTCTACAACGAGGACTATCTGTATAGACGGGACGGACTGCACTTAAATAACAAGGGAACCAGTCTACTTGGAGAAAAGATCCTCGAGCAGGTTCAGAAGCATTTAAACTAGAAAGGAAGGGGGAAGAAATCAACAAAAAAACAGAAGGGAGACCGCGTCAAAACAAGAAAAACTCAGATAAGACAACCATTAGATGTATTTGTCTAACGCTAGAAGTATCAGAAACAAATTTTTAAGCTACTGGCACTAGCAAGTAACTATGATGTGATAGGTGTTACAGAAACTTGGTTGTCTGAGAGTGATGGGGACGAATATAATATTTGTGGGTATACACTGTATAGGAAAGACAGGCAGGACAGAAGAGGAGGAGGGGTAGCGCTATACATAAGAAACAGTCTTGAAGCCCAGGTGTTAAACCTGGACAAAGAAAATAAAACCGAATCAATATGGGTCAGAATAACGGACAAAAATTGAAAGGGCATAATAATAGGAGCATGCTATAGACCGCCAGATTCAGACAGTGAGCAAAAAAGAATCTGTTATACAATGACATTAGAAATGCGTGTAGCAAAGGAGAAGCCATACTAATGGGGGGTTTCAACTTCCCCCAAATAAAATGGGAAAACCTGGTGGGGTAGCACGAAGGACGAAATAGAAATGGTGGAAATGACAAATGACTGCTTCCTAACAATTTGTGAAGGCACCCACTAGAGGGGAGGCATGCCTTGATTTAGTCTTTTCAAATAACGAAGATAGAATAACTAAAACAGAGGTCAGAGAACCACTGGCAAACTCAGACCACAACATGGTCTCATTTGAAGTGCTTTTTAAAACCCCAAAAGTAATGATAAAGCTAAGGTTTACAATTTTAGAAAAGCAATCTATGAAGGTATGAAACAGACTAACAGAAGTAGATTGGAGTAAAATAGAGAAAACACCCACAGAAGAAGGATGGTTGTTCTTCAAAAATGTAGTACTAGAGGCGCAAAACAATTACATACCTAAAGTAGACAAATCTAAATGTAAAACTAAATTGCCAAAATGGTTTAATAGATCAATTAAACAAAATATTCTGCGAAAAAAGGCACTTTACAGAGCATTAAAAAAGGACCAAAAAGAAAGTACGCAGAAAGAGTACACAGAACTGAAAAAGCAAGTCAAAAAGGAAGTTAGAAAGGCCAAGAGAGAAATAGAAATGAACATTGTTAAGGGAGCTAAAACCAATTCCAAAATGTTTTTCCAATATTACAACAGCAAGAGAACATTCAAAGAGGAAGTTAAATGTCTAAGAGATACAAATGGCAAAATCATAGATGAAGAAAATAATATATTAAATGATTACTTTTCACAAGTTTTTATACCACCACACTGTCATCCCCAGGTTTCCTATCCCATTTAAAATAACACTTTAGCATAAACCGAAGCAGCAGAAGAGGGAGGGGTGAGGGACATCCTCCTCACAGCTTTCCTCCTCACAGCAGGGCCATAGGGCAGCTTTTTTTAAATATGCTCAGTGATTGGCGGTCAGAGGGGGCTCTTCCCATTCAGTAATGGTTGTCATTCTTTTTCAGGGAACCAGGGTTATGGTAATAACCTAACGATTTTTTAAAATATATTTTACAGGTATACTAAGGTCACATGAACCACAGACTGATTCAGAAAGATTAGAGCTGCATTTTGACACCAGATAAAAGTAAGATTTTTCTTTTATATTTTTAACAGGTATGCTAATGTCACAGAAACCAGAAACTGGTTCAGAAAGATTAGAGCTGCATTTTGACACCAGAAAAAAAGATGTGATATTTTATCAGATTTTTAACAGGCATATAATATCACTCAAACCCGTTACTGGTTCAGAAAGATTAAAGCTGCATTTGGACAACAGAAAAAAAAAATTTTAACAGGCATACTAGCATCACTCAAACCATATACTGGTTCAGAAGGATTAGAGCTCCATTTTGACACCAATTTTTTTTTGTGATATTCAACAGGTATACTAATGTAACTCAAACCTCATACTAGGTATTTTTCAATAGAGCATATATGGATTCCAAGATTCACATCCTACCATAAGCGGCTTTGGAGAAGATTTTTTTAAAATTGTGAAAATTCGTGAAAAATCCAATATGGCTGCCAAACCATGTGACCTATTGTGGCTGCCAAACCATGTGACCTTTGACCTTTGTTTTTGCTCTGCCAGAACTTCCCATAGGCCTCTACCACCATAACAAGATTCATGGCTTTTCGTGGAATGGGGTTGATTTTACAGACATTAAATATTAAAAATAATAATAATAATCCTAACAATTACAATAGGGTTCCAGCAACTTCTTTGCTTGGACCCCTAAATATAGCTGCAAGCAGCAATGACCAGGATCCAAGCACAAGACCATGTGACCTATGACCGTATTTCACATGTGGCATAGTAGCTCGTTGGCCTCTACTAATCTTTGTAGTGTACTGTACAATAGCAGCATATATTGGTTACTATGTGTTCCATAGTAACCATTATCCTATCAGCGCTCTCTAAGGAGTGTGACAGAGATCAAATGACGTTTGATGTTAGATCTCTCTCCCGACCTGAGAGGGTACTAGATCAAGGGAGCAGAATACCCTGGACTAAAAGACATGACACTTTATTTCCATGGGTAGGTGGAAGTTGGCCGGCTAGAAAAGGGAGTGAGCTACGGTACCCGAATGGGAAACAATGTGGCACCGCGGATTGGAGAAGGGGATGCGCTCATCAACCAAGGGGTCATGAGTGATGTATGAAACAGGGGTGTAGCAAAGTAATCTTTTCCTTTGTAAGTGGTTTCAAAAACAACCTAAAGGAGTCCCTGCATTTAAAAGAAACCATAATTGTTCTGTTAGTCTGTCTTGTAAACGTTGTTTCTTTGTTTTGTCTGTTTTCAAGATTACTAGCATGATCTGGAGCTGCAGCTGCAGGCCAGCATTAAACCCGAACACGAGCACTTCACTTTCCACTAGGAACTGTCTTTTCACCACAAGCACTAAATTCATGCACCGTATGAACTGTGTCTGTGTCTTTGTGTTTTGTGTGGGTGATAAAACTGGACTTTTGGTTCTGGGTCAAACCGTTGGGATTATACAAATTGAAGTATACATGCCGCTGTATCGCTTCCATTATTATTATTTACAGGTATTTGCCATAAGGCTCTGGACATTGTAAACCATTTCAATAAACACCCTTGCACCTGTTCGTAAGTGTCTGTGATTTGTACTTGCACTGCACTCATCTGTATTTACTCAACACTTTGCAACAGGAGTTAAGCTGGTTTTGCATTTGACCTTAAGGAGAGGTCAAAGGTCACGGTCAAGGCAAATTTTGAATAGGGCATATATGGGTTGTTATATGTGTTCCATAGTAACCATTACCCTATTTGCACTCTGTAAAGTGGGGACATCTCCACAATGCCATTTTTGCAGGAGTTATCTTTGCAGGGACATTTTCTGAAATTTTGTCCACACATTGCTAGTAATACCTGCCCCCCCCCCCCCACACACACACATTTACATTAATCAATATTATTCAGTGGCTTATAGGAATGCTTCATTTTATTTTCCTCTAGTAATTAAAAGTAAAGTGTTGCTAATGGAGATTTCAATGCAGGCGAGAAAATGGGCTTTATACAAGCCTGGTTTAGAACTTATTTTTAACTTAATAAGTCTTGTGTTTTAAAGAAATCTTGCCCTGTAAAGTGATGTCAAGTATGTATCCTTGATTGTTCAAGTAAAATACAAATTAATACAACCATCTTTTAACTGCTGTTTCATGATCTTCCAGATGTGCTGCTGTTCATTCCATTGACTCCTAGCCTGATTCTATACTGAGAGGGGGGGGGGTCGGAATAATTATGACGCTCCACACTCTCTACACCCCTGTTGACTGTCTGTGCATCTGCCTGAGAGGAAATAAAACAGCCACTTGGATGTCTACAGCTCATTGTGTTCATGCAGTCCATTCTCTTTCTCCCTTCTCACTTTTTCTCTCTCCTCTCCTCCACCTGTTTTCTGCTCTTCCTCTCCTCCATTCTTTCTCCTCCACTCTTTCACTTCCTCACCTCTCCTCTCCTCTCTTTCTACCCTCCTCCACTCATCCAGTTTATTATGAGTTTAATTTGTCTAAATAGACAGATCAGATTTTCCATTTCTGAGATTTTTCCTACTTAATTAGTTCTGAACCTAGAAAAGTCATTAGTGTTAATGAACTGTCTCCCTCCCTCCTCAGCTCTAACCACTAGAGCCACATTGCCTCCCTCCCAGTCCCTCCTCAGCTCTAACCACTAGAGCCACACTGCCTCCCTCCCTCCTAGTCCCTTCTCAGCTCTAACCACTAGAGCCACACTGCCTCCATCCCAGTCCCTCTTCAGCTCTAACCACTAGAGCCACACTGCCTCCCTCCCAGTCCCTGCTCAGCTCTAACCACTAGAGCCACACTGCCTCCCTCCCCCCCAGTCCCTCCCCCCCAGTCCCTCCTCAGTGGTTAATTTATATCTTATTTTGGAATTTTTTAAGATTTGAATGGTAACATATCAATATTTATATAATAAAACTTTTTTTTTTGGACATTTTACTAAAACCAACACCTTTATTTTATTTTATTTCTTTACAAAATTAATTTAAAAATGAAATGCTGTTCTGACAGCGTGGAGATTTCTGTGAAAGCTCCTGACTGCCGAAGGTCATGTTGAAGAGTGAAGAGATGAAGCTGTGAGGATTGAGGTTCCACTCCCTCCTACTTTCTATATTTCAGTGAAACTGGAAACAGTTCCCTGACCACCCCCCAACACCCATGGGCCACACATCCACTCTGACCTGTCAATCACAGAAAGAGTGCTGTTCGAGTTTCGTCAAGAATCAGGAGCAGTGGGACAACGAAACTCAGCTCTGCGAGCCTGAGGAGAGAACGAACCAGGAAAGAATCAAACCCTTGGTTTATATATCTAATATTATATATATATATATATATATATATATATATATATATATATATAATATATATATATATATATATATATGATATATGTATATTATATATATATATATATATATATATATATATATATATATATATATTCAAACTACTACATTCCCATAAGGGGTACAAAATTGATACAAAAAAACTAATATAAGCGAAAGGGATTATGCAAATTGTCGTTTTTGATTCAGGGTTGTTCAATTACCAGGAAAATACAGCATTTGTATTCACTATAGCTCCTGGGTGCAGCTGTACAGTAATCCCGGGTGCAGTGGCTCTTTAGGCTTGAGATTCAGTGAATTAGAGCAATAGTTTCCTGTGCTGAGACAGAAATGAACTAGGTCCAGAAACTAGGCGAGGTTACAGGGAAGATATTCCACCTCCAAGACAAACACAAAACATCCACAAAAACGACATCCCCCAGACCTCGTGGGAGTGTAGTGTAGTGTAGTTTTATTTTGCTGCTAGTTTTGAGTCAGACTCACCTGCTGTAGCTGGGCTGTGGGAGACAAGGAGGACAGGGATGGGGTGGGTTCAAGGGGGGCTGGCGAGGGATGGGGGTGGGTTCTCCCCGACCGCTCCCTCCCCCACCCCAAGTTCAAGAGGGAGGGGGAGAGAGTTTGGGGTAGTCCTGCAGTAGAGGTCAGAGCATGATGACTCTCTTCTGAAACGATGGAACGCGAAAGAGAGAGCGAGAGAGAGCCAGGAGCAGCTACAGAGCGATGTAAGAGAGGAGGAGGAGATCTACTGTGATCATAACTGAAAGAGAAGAGAGAAGAGAGCGTGAGGGGAGAGATGAGAGGGGACAAAGGAGATAAGAGGAGGGAGTGAGAGGGAGAGAGAAGAGAGAGATTATGTAACCAAATTATAAAACACCTCCAACTCTCCTATGTGGACCATTGGGATAAAAACACTTCAAACACAAAAAAGCTGGAGTGCTATCGGGCCCCAAACAGAAAGTACACCCTGGTAGAATACCTGGTCAGGGTGAGAGACACGAAGCAGGTCCTGACCAAATACAGACTCAGTGACCACCAATTGGGCATAGAAACAGGATGGCAGAGACAGTCCTGGCTGCCCAGACAGAAGGCTATGTATCACTGTGAACTGGGAGTAATAGCAAGTGACATTTTCTTCCCTAAATACAGAGTCAGTCCTGCTGGGGGAGGACATACACACAGGCATAGTGGTTGGCCAGTACGTAAGACCTGTCACTGCCTGAGGGACACACAGTGAATAAATACATCACACCACAAACCCATCACAGGGCTACAACTGAGAGTGAGGGAGAGAGGGAGAAAGGAAGGTGAAAGAGGGAAGGAGAGGGAAAGAGAAAAGGAAAGGAGAGAAAAAGGGAAGAGGGTGAGGGAAGAAGAGAGGGAGAATGGAAGGTGAAAGAAGTTAGAGATGGAAATGTTTTAATAATGTTTAGTAATGGTTAATGTTTGTGAAGTTATACATTGTTTTGGCAAAATTTGTTTTTTTTCTCATAAAAACTTATTGAATTGAATTGAGAGGGGAGAGGGGAGAGAGAGGGGGAGAGTTGAGGGGAGAGATGAGAGAGTGGGGGACAGAGGAGAGAGGGGAGAGGGAAAGGGGAGAGGAAGCGAGAGGGAGAGAGGAATAAGGAGTAGAGAGAGAGGGAGAGAACACGTTGCTTATATTGAACAAATACACACACACACACACGCACTCACTGCACACAGGGAGACACACTCGGGGGGGTTTGTTTGTGACACACCTGTGTGAGTGACTTTGGATATGTGTGAACACTACGTGACACAAGGCAAAAAAAAATCACACACACACACACACATACACACACAATCTGTTCTCACCACAGTTTGGCTGTGATTGCAGCTGCGATGAGGATCAGCAGTGTTGAGATTGTCACAGTGACATAGAACTGGGGATCCACAGCTGGAAGAGAAAGAGACAGTGCTGAGCACAGCCCTGAGAGCCACATCACAGCTCTGAGAGCCACAGTACAGCCCTGAGGGCCACAGCACAGCCCTGAGAGCCACAGTACAGCCCTAAGAGCCACAGCACAGCCCTGAGAGCCACAGTACAGCCCTGAGGGCCACAGCACAGCACTGAGAGCCACAGTACAGCCCTGAGGGCCACAGCACAGCACTGAGAGACACAGCACAGCCCTGAGAGCCACAGCACAGCACTAAGGCCAAAGCACAGCCCTAAGAGCCACAGTACAGCCCTGAGGGCCACAGCATAGCCCTGAGGCCACAACACAGCCATGAGAGCCACAATACAGCCCTGAGGGCCACAGCACAGCCCTGAGAGCCACAGAACAGCACTGAGAGCCACACTGCAGCCTGTTCACAGCCAGCTCTGCTGAGCAAGTGCTCTGTAATAGACCGGGATGCATAGGCAAGTCATGTAGAACTATAACAAACTCGCTTGACCAATCGGGCTCCAGTTCCAGAGCCTTCTCAGATAGAGGTCACTGTCAGGAAACTTGTTTCTGTTCTCACAAGTTTCTCAAGCCATTTTTTACTTAGTCTTAGGAAACTATAGCTCTGTGACAGCCATCTTGGCTTTAAATGTTCTCTTATTTATATAGGGGGCTGATCCTGTGGTGGAGCCACAATGGTGCCAGTTTCAAACATGCTCTAGTGTTCTATATCAATATAACTTGAAATTACCTTCCGGCTCCGTCTCATATAGATCAGTCTCCAGAGTGGCCACGTCTCCCTCTCTCTGTCTCTCACTCCCTTGCTCCTCTCCTCTCTCACTCTCTACCAGCCGCTGGGTGGGAGTGGCCTGCTCGGGTCTCTGGCGATGTCGCTGCTGCTGGCTGTGGCCCTCTTCCGGTGTGGACAGGAAGTCATTTGTCTCTTCAGGAATTAGGGTGGGACCCCAGTCGATGGCCCAAGGGTATGTGGGTGGGGCCTGTGAGGTCAGTGGGGGGAGCTGGACTGCCTGGCGACGCCCCCTCACTCGCAGCATCTGTTTCTGAGATGCAGGAATCAGAGAACCTCTATAACTCAGTCTCTCCTCCGCCACCCTCCTCTCTCCCGTTCTGTCCATTACCCCCTGCCGCCGTTGCGGATTGTAGGTAGCGAGCCCAGCCGCAGAGTCACGTGACTGGACGGTCCTTGTTACCACAGCGATCAGCAGCAGGAGTCCAAAGAGGGAAAAGATAAAAAAGAGACAGCGTATTGCCATCCCTCTCACATGGAAAGAGAGAGAGGGAGAGGTGGAGGGGAGGGGAGGAGAGAGGGAAATATTAGAATCTAAAAATGCTTGTCAATTTATTATATACAGGCAGTAGAGAAAAAGACAGGAAGTGTGAGAGATGGGGCTAGAGAAGAACGGAGAGTGAGGAGAGAAGGAGACAGACTGGGTAGTATCATGAAGCTTTAGCAATACTTGATTCGTTGTCATGACGATACAGCATTACTGAACCGAGAAAGAGGAGAAGAGAGCGAGAGGCGAGAGAGGTAGGGGGAGAGGGGGAGTGAAAGAGAGAAAGGAAGTGAGAGAGATCATTTCCAACACAATGGTTTTTTATAGAAACAATTAGAAAATAAAGTGAGTCAGAGGCCAGCAGCTGCCAGTGATCTAAGCACCTGCATATCACACAGTGCAGTCCCACCCCCTTCCCCCTCCTTCACATTCATCCCTTCTCCATCCATCTCTCTCGCTCTCTCCTTCCAACTCTCAATTAAAATTCAATACAATGTTATATTGGCATGACAAAGTTAACATACACCAACAGACACAGACACTCACAGACATACACACAAACAGACAGACACAGACACAAACACACACATACACACAAACAGACAGGCACTCACACACACAGACACAGACAGACAGATGCACAGATATTGGTTTGAATATCTGATGAGTCTCTCACTATCATCCATTTAAATTTAATTTTTCAACAGGGCAAAATACTGCTTTCTGCTCTCTCTCTCCTCTCTCTCTCTCTCTCTCTCTCTCTCTCTCTCTAACCCTTGCCTCTGTAGTCAGATAGACAGACACATAGATACAGATGGAGAAACCAATACATACATACAGACAGATATACTGACAGGTATAGAACCTGTACAGAAACAGATGAGATGAGCAGCCAGCAGTTGTGCGGATTGATAGATGGATAGTTCAACACTGACACACGTACAGACAGCATTCCCCAGGAAACAGCTGACATTCAGGTTGTGATTCACCTCAGAGCTGCACGATCTGGAAACAGCAAGAAACCCACAGACTCAGAGGAAAAAGAAATAGAACTGAGAATTAATTGCAATGCGAGATCTGAGCTGGTTCCACTGTGAGGGAGAGGGAGGAGAGAGGGGAGGGGGGAGAAGGAGGGAGATAGAAAGTGAGAGAGGGGGAGAGGAGAGGGGGAGCAGTAGTAGAGAGAAAGAGGGAGAAAGAAGAGAGATGGAGAGGGAGGAGAGAGGGAGGGAGAGAGTGGGAGAGAGAAGGTGTGAGTAAGGAGAGAGAAAGCAAGGGGGAGAGGAAAGGGTGAGCAGAGAGAGAGGGAGAGGAGAGAGGGGTGAATGAGAAAGATTATAAGTCCAGAATGAGTCCAGATTATAAAGATTATAAATAGGGGTTTAAAACCTTAACAAGTTAATAAGAAATAAAACATGATTTACTAAACAAAAACTAATTGTTTTTCTCTTTATGTGTATGTCATATTTGTTTTTTTATTTAAAAAAATGTTTGGGACTATTTTCTTACACTCAGCAGAAAGGTACCCAACAAATCAATACAAGGTAAAGCTAGGTTTTAAGGTGTTTTTTTTTTTTAAATAACGATAGTGCCCTCTCGATGATGGCTCTACCATGTGATACTTGCATAACTCATGTCGCGATCAACTATAACACAGTAGAGCCATCATCGACAGGCACTATTGCAAATACATCAATTTAAATTGTATAATCAGCTTTGGCTAAATGAATGGTTTATATGACTAAAGCTAAGGTTTACAAATTTAAAAAAGCAAACTATGAAGGTATGAAACAGAGACTAACAGAAGTAGATTGGAGTAAAATAGAGAAAACATCCACAGAAAAAGGATGGCTGTTCTTCAGAAATGTAGTACTAGAGGTGCAAAACAATTACATCCCTAAAGTAGACAAATCTAAATGTAAAACTAAATTGCCAAAATGGTTTAATAGATCAATTAAAAAATATATTCAGCAAAAAAGGCACTTTACAGAGCGTTAAAAGGGGACCAAAAACAAAGTACACAGAAAGAGTACACAGAACTACAAAGGCAAGTCAAAATGGAAGTTAGAAAAGCCAAGAGAGAAATAGAAATAAACATTGCTAAGGGGACTAAAACCAATACCAAAATGTTTTTCCAATATTACAACAGCAAGAGAACATTCAAAGAGGAGGTCAAGTGTCTAAGAGATACAAATGGTAAAATCATAGATGAAGAAAAAAAAAATAGCAAATATATTAAATGATTACTTTTCACAAGTTTTTACAAAGGAAGATACAGACAACATGCCCTACATGTCAACATGTTCCTATCCAGTTTTAAATAACTTTAGCATAACCGATGCAGAAGTGTTAAAGGGACTAGGAGCTCTTAAAATAAACAAATCCCCTAGGCTGAATGAGATTCTCCCAATAGTACTCAAAGAAATGAAAAAAGTTATTTACAAACCGCTAACCGAGATCATGCAACGTTCTCTTGACACATGGGTTGTACTGACAGACTGGAAAATTGCAAACGTAATACCGATCCACAAAAAGGGAAACAAAACTGAACCAGGTAACTACAGACCAGTAAGCCTGACTTCGATTATATGCAAACTTATGGAAACTATAATAAGATCCAAAATGGAAAATTATCTATATGGTAACAGTATCCTGGGAGACAGTCAACATGGTTTTAGGAAAGGGAGATCGTGTCTAACTAACTTGCTTGATTTTTTTGAGGGTGCAACATCGACAATGGATAATTCCAAAGTATATGACATGGTTTGTTTAGATTTCCAGAAGACTTTTGACAAAGTCTCGCATAAAAGATTAATTCTCAAACTGAACGCAGTAGGGATTCTGGGAAACACATGTACATGGATTAAAGAGTGGTTAACATGTAGAAAACAGAAAGTACTGATTAGAGGAGAAACCTCACAATGGAGTGTGGTAACCAGTGGTGTACCACAGGGATCAGTATTAGGTCCTCTGCTATTCCTAATCTACATTAATGATTTAGATTCTGGTATAATAAGCAAACTTGTTAAATCTGCAGACGACACAAAAATAGGAGGAGTGGCAAACACTGTTGCAGCAGCAAAGGTCATTCAAAACGATCTAGACAAGATTCAGAACTGGGCAGACACATGGCAAATGGCATTTAATAGAGAAAAGTGTAAGGTACTGCACGCAGGAAATAAAAATGAGCATTATAAATATCATATGGGAGATACTGAAATTGGAGAAGGAATCTATGAAAAAGACCTAGGAGTTTTTGTTGACTCAGAAATGTCTTCATCTAGACAATGTGGGGAAGCTATAAAAAAATGGCAACAAGATGGATATATTGTGAAAAAAATGTTGAATTTAAATCAAGGGAAGTAATGTTAAAACTGTACAATGCATTAGTAAGACCTCATCTTGAATATTGTGTTCAGTTGTGGTCACCTCACTACAAAAACAACATTGCTGCTCTAGAAAGAGTGTAAAGAACTTCGACCAGAATTATTCTGGGTTTAGAAAGCATGTCATATGCAGACAGGCTAAAAGAATTGAATCTATTCAGTCTTGAACAAAGAAGACTACGTGGTGACCTAATTCAAACATTCCAAATTCTAAAAGGTATTGACAATGTCGACCCAAGGAACTTTTTCGACCTGAAAAAAGAAACAAGGACCAGGGTCACAAATGGAGATTAGACAAAGGGGCATTCAGTACAGAGAAGAAAATAGGAGGCACTTTTTTATACAGAGAATCATGAGAATCTGGAATCAACTCCCCAGTAATGTTGTTGAAGCTTACACTCTGGGATCCTTAAGAACATAAGAAAGTTTACAAACGAGAGGAGGCCATTCGGCCCATCTTGCTCGTTTGGTTGTTAGTAGCTATTGATCCCAGAATCTCACCAAGCAGCTTCTTGAAGGATCCCAGGGTGTCAGCTTCAACAACATTACTGGGGAGTTGGTTCCAGACACTCACAATTCTCTGTGTAAAAAAGTGCCTCCTATTTTCTGTTCTGAATGCCCCTTTGTCTAATCTCCATTTGTGACCCCTGGTCCTTGCTTCTTTTTTCAGGTCAAAAAAGTCCCTTGGGTCAACACTGTCAATACCTTTTAAAATTCTGAATGCTTGAATTTGGTCGCCATGTAGTCTTCTTTGTTCAAGGCCGAATAGATTCAATGTTTTTAGCCTGTCTGCATATGACATGCCTTTTAAACACGGAATAATTCTGGTCCCTCTTCTTTGCACTCTTTCTAGAGCAGCAATATCTTTTTTATAGCGAGTTGACCAGAACTGCACACAATATTCAAGATGCGGTCTTACTAGTGCATTGCACAGTTTTAATGTTACTTCCCTTGATTTAAATTCAACACTTTTCACAATGTATCCGAGCATCTTGTTAGCCTTTTTTATAGCTTCCCCACATTGTCTAGATGAAGACATTTCTGAGTCAACAAAAACTCCTAGGTCTTTTTCATAGATTCCTTCTCCAATTTCAATATCTCCCATATGATATTTATAATGTACATTTTTATTTCCTGCGTGCAGTACCTTACACTTTTCTCTATTAAATGTCATTTGCCATGTGTCTGCCCAGTTCTGAATCTTGTCTAGATCATTTGGAATGACCTTTGCTGCTGCAACAGTGTTTGCCACTCCTCCTACTTTTGTGTCGTCTGCAAATTTAACAAGTTTGCTTACTATACCAGAATCTAAATCATTAATGTAGATTAGGAATAGCAGAGGACCTAACACTGATCCCTGTGGTACACCGCTGGTTACCACACTCCATTCTGAGGTTTTTCCTCTAATCAGTACTTTCTGTTTTCTACATGTTAACCACTCCCTAATCCATGTACATGTGTTTCCTTGAATCCCAACTGCGTTCAGTTTGAGAATTAATCTTTTGTGCGGGACTTTGTCAAAAGCTTTCTGGAAATCTAAATAAACCATGTCATATGCTTTGCAATTATCCATTATCAATGTTGCATCCTCAAAAAAATCAAGCAAGTTAGTCAGACAAGATTTCCCTTTCCTTAAACCATGTTGACTGTCTCCCAGGATACTGTTACCATATAGGTAATTTTCCATTTTGGGCCTTATTATAGTTTCCATAAGTTTGCATATAATAGAAGTCAGGCTTACTGGTCTGTAGTTACCTGGTTCAGTTTTGTTTCCCTTTTTGTGGATCGGTATTACGTTTGCAATTTTCCAGTCTGTTGGTACCACCCCTGTGTCAAGAGACTGCTGCATGATCTTGGTTAGAGGTTTGTAAATTACTTCTTTCATTTCTTTGAATACTACTGGGAGGATCTCATCCGGCCCAGGGGATTTGTTTATTTTAAGAGCTCCTAGTCCCTTTAACACTTCTGCCTCAGTTATGCTAAAGTTATTTAAAACTGGATAGGAACTGGATGACATGTGGGGCATGTTGTCAGTATCTTCCTTTGTAAAAACTTGTGAAAAGCAATCATTTAATATATTTGCTATTTTTTTTTCTTCATCTATGATTTTGCCATTTGTATCTCTTAAACATTTAATCTCCTCTTTGAATGTTCTCTTGCTGTTGTAATATTGGAAAAACATTTTGGAATTGGTTTTAGCTCCCTTAACAATGTTCATTTCTATTTCTCTCTTGGCCTTTCTAACTTCCTTTTTGACTTGCTTTTTCAGTTCTGTGTACTCTTTCTGTGTACTTTCTTTTTGGTCCTTTTTTAATGCTCTGTAAAGTGCCTTTTTTCGCAGAATATTTTGTTTAATTGATCTATTAAACCATTTTGGCAATTTAGTTTTACATTTAGATTTGTCTACTTTAGGGATGTAATTGTTTTGCGCCTCTAGTACTACATTTTTGAAGAACAACCATCCTTCTTCTGTGGGTGTTTTCTCTATTTTACTCCAGTCTACTTCTGTTAGTCTCTGTTTCATACCTTCATAGTTTGCTTTTCTAAAATTGTAAACCTTAGCTTTAGTCTTTACTTTTGGGGATTTAAAAAACACTTCAAAAGAGACCATGTTGTGGTCTGAGTTTGCCAGTGGTTCTCTGACCTCTGTTTTAGTTATTCTATCTTCGTTATTTGAAAAGACTAAATCGAGGCATGCCTCCCCTCTAGTCGGTGCCTTGACAAATTGTGTTAGGAAGCAGTCATTTGTCATTTCCACCATTTCTATTTCATCCTTCGTGCTACCCACCGGGTTTTCCCATTTTATTTGGGGGAATTTGAAATCCCCCATTAGTATGGCTTCTCCTTTGCTACACGCATTTCTAATGTCATTGTATAACAGATTATTGTGCTCACTGTCTGAATCTGGCATTCTCCCATTATTATGCACTTTGAATTTTTGTCCGACCCATATTGATTTGGTTTTATTTTCTTTGTCCAGGTTTAACACCTGTGCTTCAAGATTGTTTCTTATGTATAGCGCTACCCCTCCTCTTCTTCTGTCCTGCCTGTCTTTCCTATACAGTGTATACCCACAAATATTATATTCGTCCCCATCACTCTCAGACAACCACGTCTCTGTAACACCTATCACATCATAGTTACCTGTTAGTGCAGTAGCTTCAAGTTCTAGAATTTTGTTTCTGATACTTCTAGCATTTAGATAAATACATTTAATGGTTGTCTTACCTGAGTTGTTGTTCTTGTTTTGATGCAGTCTCCCTTCTGTTTTTTTGTTGATTTCTCCCCCCTTCCTTTCTAGTTTAAATGCTTCTGAACCTGCTCGAGGATCTTTTCTCCAAGTAGATTGGTTCCCTTGTTATTTAAGTGCAGTCCATCCCATCTATACAGATAGTCCTCGTCAGTAGCAGACAGACAGTCAGTAGCTTAAAAACAAATAAGCTACATGCTCCATGTCTATCTGTGCAGTTTGAAATTTGAATGTGCCACCTGATTGCTCTGCGACGGCACTCAGCCAATAGACAGGGTAGGGCTAGCATAAGATTGTTTAATCTAGCACAAATTGTTTAATTTAGTCCATGCTTTTTTATTAGCCAACCGTTATAAGTTTGACTTTACAGGGACGGCGGGGCCCTGGGCTTCACCCCATGTAGCCCATTGGCTTAACACGGCCCTGATTACATGCACCAGCTTCCAAGTTGCTAAGTACGCATGTACAATGTTCCAGCATCTATTGTAGTTGAATAGACGCACATTACATATTGTGACGATATCAATATGACGGCTTCAGTTCTGTTACTTGTAAAAAGAGTGTGAATCCACAGCATCCAGAGAGAAGAGCAGAGAGAGTGAAAATCCTTGAGTTTAAATAACACGATGTATAGACGTTCCCTTGTACTGTAAACAAATCCTTGTCGGTCCTTCCATTGGTTCACAGTATTTGATAGACAGTTGTGTGTCACACAAAAAGGGTGTGTTAGAAATCCACCTATTTCGTTATCAAAGGATTTTACATTTATCATTTAAACCCCGTATTCAATATAACTTTAGTTACATTCATTGGAGAAGCATACGAATTTCAGTTTCATTCTCTATACAAAATTATGAATAAAAGCATATAAAACCTATCATAATACAATCAAAGGATAATATGTAAAAATAGTTATAATAGTCATTTAGACAGAGAAGGAGATGTGATACCTTTTATTGGACTAACGAAATCATTATTTACAAGCTTTCAAGACCTCAAAGGTCCTTCAGGTGAAAGTAGGAAAGAGAGATTGATGTTTATATTCAAAAGTTGCATCAGAACTTTAACAAAAAGAACCCATTTTCAATCACTACAATGCTAATGTAAGGAAAAAAGCTGCATGTCATACACACACATATACACTATATATATATATATATATATATATATATATATATATATATATATATATATATATATACACACACACACAGTATACACTATATACAGAAGAATTGATGCTATTTTGAAGGCAAAGGGTGGTCACACCAAATATAGATTTGATTTAGATTTTTCTTCTGTTCACTCACTTTGCATTTAGTTAATTGATAAATATAATCTATTAACATGTCTATTTTTGAAAGCATTCTTACTTTACAGCATTTTTTCACACCTGCCTAAAACTTTTGCACAGTAGTATACACACACAAACACCTACATACACATTTATGCTACGTATATAAAAAGTAGAAAACCAGCATCCCGATTGAGTCCTTTGTTTTTTGAGTCCAGGAATTGTATAAATCTAAGTTTCTAAGTTCTCCTGTCTTGTGTGTTTTTGAAATTGCCATTTAAAACAAGAACCGTCAGATCATGCAAAGAATGGTTAGGCATGTTAGAATGGTTACTGTGGCAAAGTGCCCACCCCTGTGTGTATTTTGTGTTGTGTGTTAATGTTGGTGTATAGTCAATGGTACACGGGATATAAACAGGTCTGTGTAACACAAGTGTTTAAAATGTATATTTGTATTTAGGCACGATGATTGCACAGCACTTCACGTGCAAGTAAAAATGTAATAATATGTCAGCACGGGGAATTGCACTTTATTAATTCACGTGCAGTTGTACCGCGACTCCAACTTCATGATTGATTAGCAGTCGAGTCACGGTACAGCTGCATAAAAGCTGCATGTTTTCACCCACTCGGTATTGTGTGTTCAGTGAGTACAGAACGGGATTGGAGACGGAGGTAATAAATAATAAAATAATAACGTAAAGTTAAAATATCTGCTCACCTTGTTTTGTGTAGTGTTAGTCCGTTTTGTTTGTCTTTTGTTTTGGCGAATGTGCCGTGTCCTGTGTTTTTGTGTTTGTTACAACCGTTTATTTTCTGGCTGTCTGTTCATATATTTAATGCTGAGCGAAACCATTCGCTCAACTCCACCAAACTCCACCTCTCTCTGTCATTTATTTCCTGTTTCTAGTCTGAAGTCACCCACTGCAGCCGGCTTTGTGACAGTTCCCAGTAGGCGTGCTGGTAATTTTGTTGCGGATGGTGCGTCAGAACAGATTTATCCTTGTCCGAAGATGTTGTTTGGTTTCTCCTATGTAAGTACCATCGGAACATTTGCTACATTTAATCATGTAGATTACATTTTTGGATCTGCAGGTAAATGATCCTTTTATATGTAATGTTGTTTTGTTTTTTATACTTGTGTTTGAAGGTGAGTTTCAAAGAGTTTAAAACAGTTTGTGGTCTGTGCCTTATCAACAACCTTTGTATTCGTTCTGGAATCGGTGTTAACAACAAAATCCCCACAGCATGACAATGGACAACAAAATTAAATATCTGAGAAATGCTTATATTAAAATTAATTTAACCTTGAATTTCCTTGACAGTACCATATGTAAAAATGTTGGTTAAATGTTCATATGGCTAGTTAAAACAAGGTGTAAATGTTGTACTTATTTGTATTGCTCATTTCCCCCTTTACTTATAAAATACATCGTTATCCCTGAATAGATAATTCTCTTTCTTAAAAATATGAAAAAGGTTAACGAGCCAGATAGTTCCTGCACCCATTATTTTGTCCGGTAGTTAAGCGGGTGCAGCGCTTCAGTGATGGATTAAGTTTGCCGCCAGAACTGTAAATGCACTCTATTAATGCAATGTATTATTAATATTAGAAACAGAACTGTCATCTAACCTGGCTTCATGTTTTAATTGTTTCCTAATTTATGTAAATTAACACCATTATATTATGGATAAATCATTGTATCTCTGTTTATTATTATGGTTACTAAAACCACTGTGGTAGCAAGGTACACAACCGTGGTTGAAACATGGTAGCACAGTAACCAACACCATGGTAGTACCATGGTAATGTTATGATATGTGACCATAGTAGAATCACAGCATTAAAAAGGTTGTACCATGGTAGTAGCATGGTAACACGACTGTGGGAGTACCATTCTAGTATACCAAAGTAGTGTCAGAAATACCACAGATTATGTATCATGGTTTTACCACTGTAATTTTCCCTAAGGGTCTTTACCCTGTAGTGTAATAGTACTCAGGCTTTCCCCTGCAGTTTAATAGTCTCTGTCTTTACTGAGTACTATTAAACTGTCTTCAGTCCCATGTTGGATCTGACAACAAGGATTCAATTTTTGATAAAATCAACAAACAGCTGCAACAAAGTCTCCAGTCTTCGGTACAGGATCCACAACAGCGCATGTCCACTCTGTCCTCTTCGCTGAATCTTAGCTATGCAGGTAGCAGAGCACAGTTTCTTTTGGATACTGTGGTTTTAGGTGTACAGCAGACCTAGACTGGTTTGTCTGATAAGTTTTACGGCAGTCTTCTCTTTGAGCCTCACTCTCGTTGCTTGTAGCAGTTGACTCGCTTGTAGCTTTCTTCCTCGTCTTGGGTCCGTTTATAGGCAGAGTCACAGAGTTGCAGCTTTATTTAGCAGAGTGACAGCACATTGTTCAACATTCTATGTGGAGCGCAAAATGTTCAATTCCGCTTTGATTTTTGTAGTCTTTTTTGTGAGGTCAGTTGTGTACCTTGCCTCTTTAAACTCCAAGTAGTTTCTTTTAATGTCCTTTTCTACCGGGACATCGCTAGTAAACGATTTTTGTTGCACGTATGAATTCTTTACATAATTCAGCTGTCCTCTCAGCCTAATCCAGTTCAAGCGCCAGTCCTCTAATCGTAGGTCATAGTTCAGTATGTCTGCAAACCAGAGGCCCCTTTCAAGACGCAGCAATTTGCCTTGTTTCTTAAGAAACACAGTTTCATTAATGAATCCAGTTACATTTCTAATACACGTTCACGAATTATTATATTCAGGGAATATGTTCTACAGGATACAAGCTTCTGTTCCCAGTCTTAACCACAGCATAACTGTGTCTGCCGTTGAGGCGAATCATTCAAGTAAAGAAGGAAACACACAGAACGTGTGGGGAAACCCCCACTTGGGTTTTGAAAATAAAGGTACACACAGGATATGTGTAAAACCCTGTGGCAAAGTGGCTGCTGATTGTAAACAGGTATAGAGGTGATGCAGTGCAATAACAAACACGGACAGGAGACTGCAATTCATTTGGAAGAGTTTTTTTTTTTTTTTTTTTATTTATACTCCAATAAATCTCTGTCAATACACATCAATGTGTAATGGACAGAGGGTAAAAGACAAGGGATTGCAGCCAAAATAATAAATACGCTCTATCCGCCCCACAATAATACCTGACACGGTCACCAGTCTGGGTGCGTGCAGTAGTGCTCCTGGTGGATGATAACAATTTATTTCAGTGTCTATAGTGTAGTGCTGTTCCGGCTTTGTGCTGGCCCAGGGCGACGGCTCTGGAAATAGCCGTCTGGTAATTCACAACAAACACAATGACTAACAAGCACAAACAAAACACTCACAAATATGCTGCTCTCTATTAACAGTGGTTACTGCATCTCTCACTGTCCTTCAAATGTAAAGCAAGTGAAAGAATGATTGCGCACGACCCCTTGGTAAACGAGTAAAGCTGCAGCTGCTACATCGTTTCCCCTAGATTAGCGCTTCGGACTGATATAGTTTATGAATTTTTATTGTCAGTGTTAAGGAAAGAAACTCTCAACGTCCCTGATCCTAGTAACATAATAAGGAACCCAAGTGACAGTAGTCTAGCCCAAGAAAATAACTTACAGTAAGCTCAAAATAAAACTATTAAATCCATGAGTGCAGTTGCCATGATAGAATGCATGTATGTTAGACGGTTGGATTGTATTTATTATGAGAACGACAAGCTTAATCAGGAATACTACAAAGTAATGGAGTTAAGCGAAACTAGGGAAGCTGTACACACAGTAAATTTCTAAATGGCGGGATACATTTGTTGTATTTTACTCTGCAGGTGCGAGAGTTCGCATGCACGAAATTGTTACAGTGTATATCTGCACGTGTTGGCTAGCGTGCATCTCAACGCGTGCAATGCCACGAGTTAGCTAGGGCATAAAAGCAAAGGCGCATGTGCGTTTCTGTGTTCTTAGTGTTCTGTGTGTAACGGTAACTGAATAAAGTTAAAATTAGACCTCTCCCAAACTTACCAGTAGGTGGAGCAGAATAAAAACTCAAAGAAATACTTAACAATAAACACACCACTGGGATTGTTCAAGTATAACCTACTACCATATGGAGTAGCTAGCGCACCCACTGTTTTTCAGGACCAGATCTTCCATGGACTGGAAGGGGTCATCTGTTATTTGGATGACATACTGGTAACAGGAAAAAATGACAAGGAACACCTGGTAAACCTGGAAATGGTGCTATCTAGGTTAGAAAGTCACGGCATACAGCTTAAAGAAGCCAAATGTAGTTTCTTCCAGGATTTAGTAAAATATCTTGGGCACAAAATAAATGTGCAGAGAATTAGTCCCATCACTGAGAAAACACAAGCTATTGTTGGAGCACCTGTTCCCAAGAATGTGCCAGAACTTAGATCGTTGGGCCTTCTAAGTTACTACGAGAAGTGTATTCTGAATTTGTCCACACTGATTAGCCCTGTGACTGAGCTGCTGCAGAAAAATGTAAAATAGAAATTGTCTGAGGGTTGTGATTGGGCATTCTGTGAAGCTAAAACCAAACTAACTTCTTCTAAAGTGTTAGTGCAGTATGATCTGAAGCTGTCACTAGTGCTAGTATGCGATGCATCTCCTGTAGGAACTGGAGCAGTTACTTCACGTGTGGGGATGGCTCAGGTTATGTGTTCAGGGCGAAAGAACAGGAGAGAGTAAGGAGATTAAGCTTTAAAATGATAATAAGCGATTGCTACATAGTGCTTGTTTGTTTAAGCTTCGTACCCTGTTTGTTAGTGTCTGTTTGTTTTGTTTGTCTATTTTTGGCTCGAGTGCCGTGTTCTGTTTTGTTCAGCATCTTTATTTTCTGTTTGTTCATTTATTAAATGCTGAGTGCAAGTAAGCGCTCGGCTTCACCAAAACTCCAAGTCTCTGTCCTGTGTGTTATTGTTCTGGGTCTGACTCACCACTCAGCCAGCCATGTGACAGGGGGTTTTCTGCTAAGGGGGGAGGAGATGTTGTGTTTTACTCTGCAGGTACAGAGCATTGTTCACGTGCACAGCACGCACGAAATTGTTAGTGTATATAAGAACATAAAGTTTACAAACGGAGGCCATTCGGCCCATCTTACATGTATAAGGCCGAGTGGTAGCTACTGTGCATCTCAACATGTGCAAGGCCGCATGTTAGCAAGGGTATAAAAATAAAGGCGTGTGTGAGCTTCTGTGTTATTGGTGTTCTGTGTGTAACGGTGACTGAATAAACAATGTTGATTTTGTACAGTTCTCCTTGTCTGGACTCACTTATTTCCTTACCCACAAAACATGACAACCTTGAAAATAATGGAAACGGTCAGGAAGAAATAAGGATACCCAAGGAAATAAAAGGATTTGCGACAATAAGCTAGAGATGCAGCCGAAGACGGGGACAAAGAATTGAGGAGACTAAAAGAGCTAAACTGGGAGTTGTTAGTACAGGCGACAGATGCTGCCAGGGAAGTTTTAGCCAGAGATCAAAGAAAGGAGGCACAGTGCAGCAAGCGCAAATCTGAATTGATAGCAGACCTGGCAAAACAAGCGGCAAGTGTCCAGCAGAGGTTTAATGAACTAGAGAATGAACAAATGATAACATGGAATAAAACCAATGAAAGGGAGGCAGACTCAGCCAGCCTGTCAGCTACTGGAACATGACGAGCACACCCAGGGCTCAGAATATGGGTATCAAAAGTATATAGCCTGAGAAGTAGGGAGAAAAAGGATCCAAATGATTTTTACACCAATTGTACAGAGCAGGAATGCCAGGACAAGATCCTGATCATCTCAAATGTTTAAATAAATAATATGCAGCCAGATATCCAGAGAATAATTTGCATGATGGTTTCCTCTGCATCACCAATTGCCCGGATATTTGAGAAAGCTCATATAGCCTGGGAGAATGATTCTCATAGAAAAGGGTTCAGTGACACAAATCAAGTGCATGCAGTCAGGGTAGACTTCCAGCCTCTGTTGTAGAAGGCAGTGAACTGCTAGAGGGTAAGCAGAGCAGGAAGGGGCATCAGGAACCATTGAATGAAGCAGACCCCGTGCAAAACTATGGGAATTATGATAATAGGAGAAATAATCATAGGGGTAGATATCACGGTAGACGGAATCACCACTTTCATCAACAAGAGCAGGACAGGTCCTTCCAAGAGCAAGACCGTGACTTCCAGGAGGAAATGAAACAAATGAAGGAGCAAGTGAAGAGGCTAGAAGCCAGGTAGCATCTAGCACAGCCAATAATCCAACCCCCAATCTAAATGAGGAACCGAAACAGCTGAAGGAGGTTAAGCTGCTAGAAAATCAGGCTGCAACCAGCCTAGCTAGTAGCCTTGACCAGAATCCAAGTTGGTCTGATACCTCTTCCCAAAATAACACTGCATGACTAAGTCAGGAAGGTAACACTTCATTCCAGGTATATGCAGTAAAACCAGCTGAGACTGCCATCCCAGAGATGGTACAGGTGATGGAGAGTACGGAAGTGCAGGAGCCAGAAAGTGTTACATTAACAGGAATCGAACTAGGGGATATCACAAAGTGAAAATGGACGTACTTTTCAGTAGTAGTGCAAGGGGTGATTACTTGTGAGGCTCTGTTAGATTGGGGTTCAGACACGACATTCAGGACTAAAGATGTTTTTGAAGAGTTAAATTGGACCCTGGGTCGTTCGAGCCAGCAGCTAAAACTTTCACCCAGTGGGAGGGAAATTAGCAGCTACACTGACAATTAGTTGGATAAGTTTTGATTTTGGTACAATTAAGATTAGTCACCCATTGCACCCTTTGATTGATTTAGTGGAAAACAGTTATGGGCAGGTGTAAAAGAACCAATTTCCTATAGAAACAGAGTTCAGCAAATAATGCAGGAAGTTTGAAACAGAGCCGCAAGTTGGAGCTTATATGTAAACTTATGGAAACTATAATAAGATCAAAAATGGAACATTACCTATATGGTAACAGGGTCCTGTGAAAGGGAGATCTTGTCTAACTAACCTTATCAATTTTTTTGAGGATGCAACATTGATAATGGATCACTGCAAAGCAAACGACAGGTTTTATTTAGATTTCCAGAAATATTTTGATAAAGCCCCGCATAAAATTCTCAGCTGAAAGCGATTGGTATTCAAGGAAATACATGTACATCGATTAGGGAGTGGTTAATATGTAGAAAACAGAAAGTACTGATTAGAGGAGAAACCTCAATTGCACTACATTAATTATTTAGATTCTGGTATAGTAAGCAAACTTGTTAAATTTGCAGACGACACAAAAACAGGAGGAGTAGCAAACACTGTTGCAGCAGCAAAGGTCATTCAAAATGACTAGACAAGATTCAGAACTGGGCAGGAAAATGGCATTTAATAGAGAAGTGTAAGATACTGCAAGCAGGAAATAAAAACTGTGCATTATAAATATCATATGGGAGATACTGAAATTGAAGAAGGAATTTATGAAAAAGACCTAGGAGATTTTGTCAGAAATTTCTTCATCTAGACAATGTGGGGAAGTTATAAAAAAGAGCAACAAGATGCTTGGATATATTGTGAAAAAAGTGTTGAATTTAAATCAAGGGAAGTAATGTTAAAACTGTACAATGCACTAGTAAGACCTCATCTTGAATATTGTGTTCAGTTCTGGTCATTGCTGCTCTAGAAAGAGTGCAAAGAAGAGGGACGAGAATTATTCCAGGTTTAAAAGGCATGTCATACGCAGACAGGCTAAAAACATTGAATCCGGTCTTGAACAAAGAAGACTACACGGTGACCAAATTCAAGCATTCAAAATTCTAAAAGGTATTGACAGTGTCGACCCAATGGACTTTTTTGACCTGAAAAAAGAAACAAGGACCAGGGGTCACAAATGGAGATTAGATAAAGGGGCATTCAGAACAGAAAATAGGAGGCACATTTTTTACACAGAGAATTGTGAGGGTCTGGAATCAACTCCCCAGTAATGTTGTTGAAGCTGACACCCTGGGATCCTTCAAGAAGCTGCTTGATGAGATTCTGGGATCAATAAGCTACTAACAACCAAACGAGCAAGATGGGCCGAATGGTCTCTTATCGTTTGTAAACTTTATGTTCTTATGATCTTGTGTTAGAATGAAATGCTGACCCTATACTGAATGTTAGGAAAGCAATAGGATTCTACGTGTACTGCAGTTTAATTGCATTATTAAGAAACAACATATATAGAAACATATTATTCAAGGAATAAGGGTTGACTTGTGCTACATTGATATGTATGTGAATTGTTACCTCATGATGATGTTCTAAGTGTTTTCTTTCTGTACCATTAGTATTATTATCTAATAAACTGCTATGATATTTTAACCTACCTTGTTGTGGTTGAAGGTGTTTTGTATGTTTTTTATACTTCTTTGATCTTATATACATCATTAAATTAAATTATTATGATGAGGTCTTAATTAACCTGAATGAACTTTCAGATTATTTAACAGATAATTAATAAATTGTCAATGTTTAGTCTATGATCTGATATGGTAATGGTCATATAGTATTCATTCAAGTTGATTAACACACATTCATTTGAACTATTGTAATTATTCAAATTAATTAATTGTACTCAGTCTTTACCCTTGTGTGTAAGAGTTGTACTCAATATTTACCCTGGAGTGTAATGGTATTCAGTTTTTCCCTGGAGAGTAAGAATAGTACTCAGCCATTATCCTGGATTGTAATAGTACCCAGCTTTACCATGGAGTGCAATTGTACTTAGTCTTTACCCTGGAGTGTAAGAACAGTACTCAGTATTTACACTGGAGTGTAAGAATAGTACTCAGCTGTTATGCTGGAGTGCAGCTGTACTCAGTATTTACCCTACAGTGTGAGAATAGTACTCAATATTTACCCTGGAGTGTAATAGTAATTAGTATTTACCCTGGAGTGTAAGAATAGTACTCAGTATTTACTCTAGAGTGTAAGAATAGTACTCAGTCTTCACACTGGAGTGTAACAGTACTCCATCTTTACCCTGGAGAGTAAGAATACCACTCAGTTTTTTCCCTGCATTATAACAGTAATCAGTATCTACCCTGGAGTGTAATAGTAATCAGTCTTTGCCCTGGAGTGTAAGAATAGTACTCAGTCTTCACACTGGAGTGTAACAGTACTCCATCTTTACCCTGGAGAGTAAGAATACCACTCAGTTTTTTCCCTGCATTATAACAGTAATCAGTATCTACCCTGGAGTGTAATAGTAATCAGTCTTTGCCCTGGAGTGTAAGAATAGTACTCAGTATTTACCCTGGAGTAAGAATAGTACTCATTATTTACCCTGGAGTGTAATAGTACTCAGGCTTTACACTGGAGTGTAAGAATAGTTACTGATTGCTTTTCACAAGTTTTTACATAGGAAGATACTGACAACATGCCCCACATGTCATCCAGTTCCTATCCAGTTTTAAATAACTTTAGTATAACTGAGGCAGAAGTGTTAAAGGGACTAGGAGCTCTTAAAATAAACAAATCCCCTGGGCCGGATGAGATCCTCCCAGTAGTACTCAAAGAAATGAAAGAAGTAATTTACAAACCGCTAACCAAGATCATGCAGCAGTCTCTTGACACAGGGGTGGTACCGACAGACTGGAAAATTGCAAACGTAATACCGATCCACAAAAAGGGAAACAAAACTGAACCAGGTAACTACAGACCAGTAAGCCTGACTTCTATTATATGCAAACTTATGGAAACTATAATAAGATCCAAAATGGAAAATTACCTATATGGTAACAGGGTCCTGGGAGACAGTCAACATTGTTTTAGGAAAGGGAGATCGTGCCTAACTAACTTGCTTGATTTTTTTGAGGATGCAACATCCATAATGGATAATTGCAAAGCATATGACATGGTTTATTTAGATTTCCAGAAAGCTTTTGACAAAGTCCCGCACAAAAGATTAATTCTCAAACTGAACGCAGTTGGGATTCAAGGAAACACATGTACATGGATTAGGGAGTGGTTAACATGTAGAAAACAGAAAGTACTGATTAGAGGAAAAACCTCAGAATGGAGTGTGGTAACCAGCGGTGTACCACAGGGATCAGTATTAGGTCCTCTGCTATTCCTAATCTACATTAATGATTTAGATTCTGATATAGTAAGAAAACTTGTTAAATTTGCAGACGACACAAAAGTAGGAGGAGTGGCAAACACTGTTGCAGCAGCAAAGGTCATTCAAAATGATCTAGACAAGATTCAGAACTGGGCAGACACATGGCAAATGACATTTAATAGAGAAAAGTGTAAGGTACTGCATGCAGGAAATAAAAATGTACATTATAAATATCATATGGGAGATATTGAAATTGGAGAAGGAATCTATGAAAAAGACCTAGGAGTTTTTGTTGACTCAGAAATGTCTTCATCTAGACAATGTGGGGAAGCTATAAAAAAGGCTAACAAGATGCTCAGATACATTGTGAAAAGTGTTGAATTTAAATCAAGGGAAGTAATGTTAAAACTGTACAATCCACTAGTAAGACCTCATCTTGAATATTGTGTTCAGTTCTGGTCACCTCGCTATAAAAAAGATATTGCTGCTCTAGAAAGAGTGCAAAGAAGAGCGACCAGAATTATTCCGGGCTTAAAAGGCATGTCATATGCAGACAGGCTAAAAGAATTGAATCTGTTCAGTCTTGAACAAAGAAGACTACGTGGCGACCTAATTCAAGCATTCAAAATTCTAAAAGGTATTGACAGGGTCGACCCAAGGGACTTTTTCAGCCTGAAAAAAGAAGCAAGGACCAGGGGTCACAAATGGAGATTAGAAAAAGGGGCATTCAGAACAGAAAATAGGAGACATTTTTTTACACAGAGAATTGTGAGGGTCTGGAATCAACTCCCCAGTAATGTTGTTGAAGCTGACACCCTGGGATCCTTCAAGAAGCTGCTTGATGAGATTTTGGGATCAATAAGCTGCTAACAACCAAACGAGCAAGATGGGCCGAATGGCCTCCTCTCGTTTGTAAACTTTCTTATGTTCTAATAGTACTCTGCATTACACTGTAGTGTAATAGTACCCAGGCTTTACCCTGTAGTGCAATGGTACTATATATTACTAAATATTTACCCTGCAGGGTAAGAGTAGTATTCAGTCTTTACCCTGGCATGCAAGAATAGTACTCAATATTTACTCTGGGGTGTAATAGTACTCAGTTTTTTCCCTGCAGTATAATAGTACTCAGTCTTTACCCTACGGGGTAATAGTAATCTGCCTTTACCCTGGAGTGTAAGAATAGTACTCAGACCTTACTCTCGAGTGTAATACTACTCAATATTTACCCTAGAGGGTAAGATTAGTACTCAATCTATATCCTGGAGTGTAGTAGTATTCAGTATTTACCCTGGAGTGTAATAGTACTCTGACATTATGCGACAGTCTAATAGTACTCAGTCTTTACCCTGAAGTTTATGAATAGTACTCAGTCTTTATTCTATAGTATAGCAGTACTTAATATTTACCCTGGAGTAAGAAATGTACTCAGTCTTTACCCTGGAGTAAGGATAGTACTCACTACTTACCATGGAGTAAATAGTACTCAATCTTTACATTGGATTGTAATAGTATTCAGTAGTTACCCTGGCATGTAAGACTCATTTTCAGTCTCTACTGTGCAGTGTAATAGTACTCAGTCTTTATTCTGGGGTTCAATAGTACTCAGTCTTTACCCTGGAGTGTGAGAATAACACTCAGTCTTTACCCTAGAGTGCAATAGTAATCAGTCTTTTACCTGGAGTGAAATAGTACTGAGTATTTACCCTGTAGTAAGAATAGTGCTCAGTCTTTACTCTGGAGTGTAATAGTACTCAGTCCTTACTCGAGTTTAATAGTACTCAGTCTTTTCCTTGCAGTGTATTAGTACTCTATTTACACCGGAGTGTAAGAATAGTACAGTCTTTACCAAGGGATATAAGAATAGTATTCAGTTTTTACCCTGGTGTCTAAGAATAGTACCCAGACTCTGCCCTGGAGTGTAATACTACCCAGTCTTTACCCTGCAGTGCAATGGTACTCACTCCATACCCTGGACTGTAAGAATAGTATTCAGTATTTACCCTGGAGTGTAAATGTATTCAGTCATTACCCTGGAGCATAAGAATAGTACTCAGTCTTTACACTAGACTGTAATAATACTGTATTTACCACAGAATGTAATAATATTTACCATGGAGTGTAATAGTACTCAATATTTACCATGGAGTGTAATAGTAAGTCTTTACCTTGAAGTGTAATAGTACTATGTCTTCATCCTGGAGTCTAAAGTTAATACTCAGCTGTTATCCTGGAGTGTAAGCATAGTACTCAGTCTTTCCCTTGGAGTGTAATAGTAATCAGTTGTTACCATGGACTGTAATAATATTCAGTTGTTACCCTGGAGTGTAGTAGAACTCAACATTTGCCCTCAAGTGTAAGAGTACTCTCTATTTGTCCTGTTGTGTAATAGTAAGTCTTTACCAGGACATGTAATTGTACTCAGTCTTTACCCTGTAGTGTAAGAATAGTCATCAGTACATATCCTGGAGATTCAGAATAGTAGTTAATCTCTACCCTGGAGTATAATTATACTCGGCATTTACCCTGGCATGTAAGAATATGACTCAATCTTTACCCTGGAGTGTAATAATACTCAGTTTTTTATCCTGGAGCGTAATAATACTCAGTCTTTACCCTGCAGTGTAATAGTACTAAAATATTTACTGTAAAGTTTAAGAACAGCATTCAGCCTTTACTATGCAGTGTAATAATAGTTCTAACTCTTTACCCTCCATCTTTACCCTGCAGTGTAATAGTACTCCATTTTTACCCTAGAGTGTAAGAACAGCATTCAGTATTTACCATGAAGTGTAAGAATAGTACCCAGTCTTTACTCTACAGTGTAATGTTACTCAGTAATGTAAGAATAGTACTTAGTACATACCCTGGAGTTTGATAATAGTACTCAGGCTTTACCCTGCAGTGTAATAGTACTCAGTCTTTACCGTGGAGTGTAAGAATAGTATGCATTATATACCCTGGAGTGTAACAGTACTCAGCCTTTACCCTGGAGTGTAATAGTAGATCTTTACCCTGAAGTGTACGAATAGTACTCAGTCTTTACCCTGTAGTGTAAGAATAGTAGTTAATGTCTACCTGTGACAAACCCAATCCTTAAGCAATGTCCAATAACTAGTATTTTGTGATGGAAATACAAATAAACTACCCTGAACAATATAACTCTTCAAAGCAGTAGGATTGCACGACAGAACCAAGAAAAATTGCTGGGCAAGTCAGGATTGTTTATAACAAATAGAAAATAGGAAGACAATTAAACCAGAAGGCAACACCAGAATTCAAATAGCAGATGTTATTGAATATGCATGGAATATTATACTTGTAGACAGATGTATCAAACATTTGGTGTACATGAGTTTTAATCAGACAGCATTTGAACCATTAAAAATGGTTTACCAGAACATGCATTAATACAAGTCATTTAGGACAGATCAAAGCTTTCTGTAATGTACAGCCTAACATAGCCAATGTTGAGTAAAGTGTTTACCACTGAGACCATCAGGCAGTCCTTATAGCAAAAAAAAAATGTCCACGAGACAACCACAACCACCAATACTTTAAAAGTCCGAAGATGTTCTATCCGAAAAATGAAACTTCTGTGCTGGGTGCTCATTAATCCCCAATAAATAAACAAAAATAATAATAATCCACAACAGTCAGAACAGCCCAGATAATCCCGCAGCAAAAATTAAGATTCCTCCCCCTTAGGGGATCTCACCCAGTTCTTCCTTGGTCCTATAGAGCTTGGAATTTCCAACCAGGTAAGAAAACAAAAGGTGATGATTTGGATAATAAATGGATGATTCACTGTTATTGTTCTTAGGATCCAAATAAACAATTTGAATGATGTGGATAGTTTCAATTTGGCAGGAGATTAGATAACTGGTTACTTTAAACTGGAAAAATGGCAGATTAGAGAAAATACACTGTTTCTAACAAGCAAAAGATTATTGCTTCCTGATTTCTCCTTTACAGACCAGCAAACTCCCTCTTCAAACACTCTGCATCCACAAAAAACACACCCAAAAAAAGGAACCACCCCCTTCACCAGGAAGTAATAGTCCTATTTAAAGAGCCACCAATTAAGAAACTTAGACTTAATAATAAATCAAGCCCAATAAGACTTTTGCCAAGGCAATTAGCAAAACACCTGAATCTAATTAGAATTTCCATGTGGAAATTAAGGAAAAGATCATTCAGTTAAAACAAGAGAGAAAGTCCAGTGCAGAGATAAACCCCTTACCAAAATTTAACAGTAAATTGAAATAGCTTCACCTAATTTTACCTTATGGAATCTGAAAGGCCCACTTTAAAATGAGAATAAAAATGTAGCAATTGAACAAAGAATTAAAATAACCTGGCCAGGTATTCTGATACTCAATTAAGACCTTTGTCTAGTCTCCATTTGTGACCCTTTTCAGGTCTAGTCTCCATTTGTGACCCTTTTCAGGTCGAAAAAGTCCCTTGGATCGACAATGTCAATACCTTTTGGAATTTTGAATTTTGAATGTTCGCTGCGTAGTCTTCTTTGTTCAATACTGAATAAATTCAATTTGTTTCGTCTGTCTGCATATGACATGCCTTTTAAACACAGAATAATTCTGGTCGCTCTTCTTTGCACTCTTTCTAGAGCAGCAATGTCATTTTTGTAGCGAGGTGACCACAACCGAACACAATATTCAAGATGAGGTCTTACAATGCATTGTACAGTTTTAACATTACTTCCTTTGATTTAAGTTCAATGGCCTTGTTTGCCTTTTTATAGATTCCCCAAATTGTCTAGATGAAGACATTTCTGAGTCAACATAAACTCCTAGGTCTTTTAAATAGATTCCAGCTTCTTCAACTTACTGATTGTTAACTGAAAAAAAAAAATATATATATATATATACACACACACACACACACACACACACACAGTGGCTTGCAAAAGTATTCAGACCCCTGACCAATTCTCTCATATTACTGAATTACAAATGGTACATTGAAATCTTGTTCTGTTTGATATTTTATTTTTAAACACTGAAACTCAGAATCAATTATTGTAAGGTGACATTGGTTTTATGTTGGGAAATATTTTTAAGAAAAATAAAAAACTGAAATATCTTGCTTGCGTAAGTATTCAACCCCTTTGCTGTGGAAGCTCCCAGTTTGCACCGATGAAAGAAATTGCCCAAACGAGGACACAATTACCTTACCATTGGCCTCCACCTGTGAACCATTAAAGTTGCTGTCACATTTTCTGGATATAAACCCCACTGTTGAAGGATCATTGGTAAAGCTGTGAATCTGAAGGAAAATGAAGACCAAAGAGCATTCTACAGAAATTACAGATAAAGTAATGCAAATGCATAGATTAGGGAAAGGGTACAAAATAATATCCAAGTGTTTGGATATCCCAGTGAGCACAGCTGGATCAATAATCAGGAAATGGAAGCTGCATCACACCACCCAGACACTGCCAAGAAAAGGCTGTCCCTCAAAACTCAGCGCTCAAACAAAAAGCAGACTTGTGAGAGAAGCCACAGAGAGGCCAACAATCACTTTGAAGGAGCTATAGAGTTCAGTGGCTGGGAGTGGAGTAATGGTGCACCAGTCAACCATATCAAGAGCTCTGCATAACACTGGCCTGTATGGGAGGGTGGCAAGAAAGAAGCCGTTACTCAAAAAGTACCATCTGAAAGCACGTCTGGAGTTTGCCAGAAAGCATGAGAGTGACCCAGCTGCGATGTGGGAAAAGGTTTTGTGGTCAGATAAGACCAAGATAGAGCTTTTTGGCCAAAACTCAAAGCGCTATGTGTGATGCAAACCTAACACTGCCTATGCCTCAAGACACACCATCCCTACAGTGAAATATGGTGGTGGCAGCATCATGCTGTGGGGATGCGTCTCATCAGCAGGGACTGGGCATCTTGTTGCAATTGAAGGAAGAATGGATGGAGCAAAACACAAGAAAATACTGCAAGAGAATCTGCTTCAGTCTGCTAAAAAACTTAAGCTTGGGGGGAAATTCACCTTTCAGCAGGACAATGATCCCAAGCACAAGGCCAAAACAACATTGGAGTGGCTCAAGAACAAAAAGGTGAATGTCATACAGTGACCAGTCAAAGTCCTGTATGACTCCCATTGAGAATCTGTGGCACTATTTGAAAATTGCGGTCCACAAGCGTCGTCCAACCAACCTGAACAACCTGGAGCAAATCTGCCAAGAAGAATGGGTCAAAATCACTCCGACACTGTGTGCAAAGCTGGTACATACTTACCCCAAAAGACTTAAAGCTTTTATTGCAGCGAAAGGTGACTCTACCAAATATTAATGTGTGGGGGTTGAATACTTATGCAAGCAAGATATTTCATTTTTTTTTAATTATTTCCCAACGTAAATTTCAATGTACCATTTGTAATTCAGTAATATGAGAGAATTGGTCAGCGGTCTGAATACTTTTGCAAGCCACTATATATGCTTACCTACCAATGTGATGGATGTGTCTGCTTTTTATCACAGATTTTAGTAAAACTAGACCCTGAACAATGCAGCCCCTAGACAAGGGTATGCGTCACAAAGACCAGAAGAAACACACAGTACAGAGAGGAAATGATAAATGGATGCGCTGCTGCGCAGTTTATTATTACAAAATAAAACAGGACAAAAACAGGACAAGGCACTGGCAGCCAAAAACAGAGACAAACAAAACGGACTAATACTAAACAAAAACACAGTGAGCAGATATTTTACTTCTGTTATTATGATCACAATTATTACCTCCGTCTCCTATCCCATTCTCCACTCACCGAACACCCAACCCCGAGTGGGTGAAAACATGCAGCTTTTATGCGGCTGTACCGTGACTCAATTGCTAATCAATCATTCAATTGGAGTCGCAGTACAACTGCACATGAATTAATAAAGTGCAATTCCCCGTGCTCACGTAGTATTACTTTTTACTTGCACCAGAAGTGCTGTGCAATCCTCGACCCTAAATACAAATATATATTTTTGAACACACGTCAGACACAGACCCGTTTATATCCCGTGTACCAATGCCTATACATCAGCATTTCACACACCACACGCAACATATACAGAAAATACACTCAGGGGCGGGCACTTTGTCACAGTATGATATTCTGTATTTTAAAATGAACGAATAGGACTTCAAGTTACAAAAAATTTAAGTGAGTCATTAATTAAAAAAATAAACTGACCTGATTTGCTGTATCAGAAGGCACAGGGAAGGAGGAGGGGCTGGAGTCCAACCAATTACTGTTCATGGAAAACTGCAGTTAAACTAATTTAAATAAAATACAATTAAAATTAAAAATGCTATGTAAAATTGTTTCAAAATCAAGACCAATAAGTGGCCAAACAAGTCCAAAAACAGGTTATGCTTTTGAAAACAAAACTAGGGTTCTAATTTCAAACAAAATCAGAAAGTAATTCTCAACAAAAGTAGTGCATTTCTTCCAACAAATGGCAAAGTGTAGAGAGAAAACAGGTGGGGCATTTTTGCATAAAAACTATTTAAAATTTACAAATACAGGCATATTCAGAAAATCTGGTACATTAAATATGTGTGTTTTTTTACATTTTTTAAATTGAACTCGAGTGTTAAAATGGTTTAACACTTGAGCTGGACATTTAAAATGCTGTGTGTGTCTTGTGCAGTATCGAATCCAGCCAGAATAAGCACATTGTTTTGACGTGAATAGTTCCAAAAACTAAATTTGATTAGAGTAGAAAGGTGACATTTATATCATTCAGTTAAAAATGATTAGTGTTTAGTGCAGTCGTCTGTTCATGTTAATCAGCAGCCAGACATTTTGTTGATGGGCACTCGCTATATTATATGAACACGCTCAATAGGTCTGGAGTAGGGAATCCAATTTCAGACACTTCCCAATCCAGGAGTTATTCCAGAATATATATATATATATAATATTATATATATATATATATATATATATATATAGTAAGGTAGCAGGGAGAGAAACAGATTCCTCCCTGCCTAAAAGCAAGTGCAAATGCATGTTTTGTTTGAGGTTAGGTCTATTCATTTCTTAATTGTTTAAATGGTAATTGTTTAATTGTTAATTATCCCCTGCACCTGGCTATCATTGTAAATTAGAACCAGGTGAAGGGTATTTAAAGAAAGCAGCCAGTCTGTTCAGGGCTGCTGCAGAGTAAAGAGCCTGGTTGATGGTGCTTTCAACCGTAAGAAAAGGTATCGTGTAAAGCCTTGTTGGTGTGGTTTGTTTTTGTTAATTTGGGTTACAGGTAAACAGCTTAGCTGTCCTGTTCTATAGTTTAGGTTCCTGTTTATGTTTAGTTAGGGAGTAAAGAGCGAGGTGTTTATTTTGTGTTTTGTTTATTTTGTTATTAAAATAGCACGCCAGTGCTTAAACTGCAACTCTGTGTCATGGGGCTACATCTTAAAGGGGCAACAAACCGTGTGAGTTGCAGAATCTTTCACTCTATCTATCTATCTATATCTATATATATATATATATATATATATATATATATATATAAATAAAATCTGCGATTCAATCTTTGTAATAATAATACCGTGCTTTTGCTTTTATTAGCCTATTAATTAGCGGCCTACATGTGTAGGCTAATACAATTATTTGACAAAGGTGTTATTCAACAAATTAGTCAAAAAACATATAAAGATAAGTGGTGTACGCTCCAGCACTGTGATTTCGTGTCTAAATAGGGTGGCACCGCTGCCTGCTAAACACAATAATACTGTTATCTAAAAACATAAACTTAGATAAAAACACACTGAATGGATTAAACTACAAACACTGAATATTTAAACTCCATAAAGCAAATGTGCCTAGTAAATATTACACATTTTTAAGAGATGCAACATTGTACAATGATTTTTTTTTTCTTCTTTTTAGCATACAGACTGCAGACCACCGCCATGCTATTTAAATATGTAATTTAGCCATGTGTGTGCAACACTCACTCACTGTCAGCAGCTGGTTGGGTGTTTATAGTTAACCTCACCCAACAGAAAGAAAACATACCCCAGTTTGAAAACTGCTGCTGGTGTGTAATAGTGATCTGCCTTTACCGTGGCATGTATGATTTAGTACTCTGGCTTTATCCTGGAGTCTAAAGCTAGTAATCAGCCTTTACCCTGGAATATAAGAATAGTACTAGGTGGTTAACCTGGAGTCTAAGAACAGTATTCAGTCTTTACCACGGAGTGTAAAAATAGTACTTAGTCTTTACTCTGCAGTGCAGTAGTATCCAGTATTTAACAGTACACAGTAGATACCCTGGCATTTAAGAATAGTACTCCGTATTTCCATTGGCGTATAAGCATAGTACTCCAGTATTTACCATGGAGTGTAAGAATAGTACTCAATACATGCCCTGGAGTTTACAAGTAGTAGTCTTTACCCTGGATTATAATAGTACTCAGTATTTACCCTGAAGTGTAAGAATACTACTCAGTATATACCCTGGAGTGTAACGGTATTCAATCTTCACCCTGGAGTGTAAGAACATTACTCAGTATTTACCTTGCGGTGTAATAGTACTCAGTCGTTACCATGGAGTGTAAGAATAGTACTCGGTAGTGTAATAGTACTCAGTATTTACACTGGAGTGTAAGAATAATAGTCTCTACCCTGGAGTATAATAGTGTTCACTATTTAGTGGTGTGTAATAATACTACTCAGTCTTTACCCTGGAGTTTAATGGTACTGTCTTTATCCTACAGTGTAATAGATAGTGCTCAGTATTCACCCTGAACTGTAATAGTACTTGGTATTTACTCTGGTATGTAAGGTGGGCAAGAAGCAATGTGGGTGGAATAAAATAAATGTCATTCTTGCTATTTAAATGATGAATGACAAATGACATCTCCCAGAATGCAACAGCTATCCAGAGCAGGGACTGACTGGCAATCAATCAAACTAATACACCAGTTCATAATTTAACAAGCCAGGCAGGTATAAAAGGACAGCTTTCAAAGACAGCAGCTGTCAGTTGGAAAGTATCTCTGTATATATGTGAATGGGATGTGCATTAAAACAAAGTACTCAATCTGGGGTTCATTTGTTTTGTATTGTTTGTAAAAAAAGCCGTGTTCTCTCTGAAAAAGGGACATCACAGAAAAATACACACATGTACCACCCTCTTTAAACACATCCTTTGTTGTCGAGAGTGCTTTATCCACCAAAGAACTGTTGTTAAAGTTATGCTGTAAATAAAGACTTTTGTCACAAGTTGTATTTATGAAAACATTTAGCAAACGATGTGAAATTGCTGTGGATTCGTTAATCAACAATATATCTGCCCCAATTCGTAGAATGAACGAAATCATGAGATCAAAGGGTTGATGGCACAGAAGTGTTTTTAGTTTGTCCAATTATTATTTGACACCCCTGACATTCATTCCCCCCCCCCTGCCCCTTTTAACTTCTAGCGAGGAGACCATAAGAGACAGGGAAAGGGGGTCAACTAGACAGGTTCACTTCTATTAGTTTATATTAGTGAGGAGACAGATAGTAGTCTTGTATAACAGACAGGGAAAGGACGTCAACTGGACAGATTCTGATCTCTCGATTTCAATTCAAAAATATTATTTTATCTCATTTATTGTGTTATAAACCACATCATTTTTTTTATTTTTTCACAATGTTTAAATGGACACATTGCATTACAAAACATTGAAATAGGTTGAAGAGTGTTAACACCTTAAAATGGATTTGCACTACAGTAGCATTAATACTGTCTGCTTTAAAAGGAGCACAAACCAAGAATGTCAAACCATCTTTAACCTCTTATTAGCACTCCCCACCCCATCTGAAAATACTGTTTAAAAAAAAAAAATAGAATGAATTATACATAAAAAACAGGCACTTTGCTTGGTCAACCTCCCTCAGGTGGGGTCCTTCAAAGCAGAATGCAGTGAATCCATGAGATTCCAGAACCTCTGGGTCCCTCTGAATCCTGGGAAATATCTGAACAGAACAAAAAAGAAATGAACAGGCCCACGATGCAGACTGAACAGAAGCACAGTAGTTATTGATAATGCCACGATCGACAGACAGCTTTCCCTATATGGCAAAATAATGTCATGGATTAAAATGATCCCTCTCAGTTGTGAAAACTCAATGATATCTTTTAGAAGGCAGGTGTTTGTATGGCTATCTAATCCTGATAATGCACCGAATGCTGCCTGGCGTTTTTAATGTAAAGAATTATTTTGTCTTTGCAAGCAGAGACACAATGAACTCTGGACAAGTGGTCACCGTAGCGACAGGGAGTGGGGGTTGCTCGGAGACACAAGCTTCTGCCCGACAGCGAGACCACAGCTGAACCAGAGCCTGCAGCATCAGGAAGTGAACCGACCAGGAGGGAACATTTAGGCAGTCATAAAGACACATTCCTGCTATGTACCGTACCGTACAGTGCTTTGTGATACTTTTGTACATAAAGTCCTATATAAATACAATAAATACATTAATTCACAAATAACAGAACAGCGGCTGAAGAAGTGAAGGTCACTGCTGCTGGCCCGCGGGCAGGGAGGGGTTGATTCGGGGACCTGTGCTGGTCTCTCAGGGAGACATGTCTGTGTAGGAGGAGAGGGAGACATGTCTGTGTATGAAGAGGACGTCTTTTAAGAGGAGAGGGGGACATGTCTGTATACGAGGGGCACATGTCTGAGTATGAGGGGGGGTGGCGAGGAAGACGGGCAATACTCTGATATCTCGCAGCTCTCTGTCATCCCAGATCAGTCAAAAAAAAAAAACGTTACACTGTTCAGGAGATCAGTAAGTTTCTTGAAGAAACTAAAGGTAAGAGGCAGGTAAATATTACATAACATTTCGCAGAACAGAAACTGTTCCTATACTCTACAATGTAGCCGGGTTTATCAAA
The DNA here is from genome assembly GCF_017654505.1 of Polyodon spathula. Classification (NCBI taxonomy): domain Eukaryota; kingdom Metazoa; phylum Chordata; class Actinopteri; order Acipenseriformes; family Polyodontidae; genus Polyodon; species Polyodon spathula. The sequence goes on from NC_054546.1 coordinate 24,950,968, forward strand.
AGAAAAGATTCAGACTAAGACAATATGAGAGTTCTGTGAGGAAAGTGTTTGTCACATCCAAACATGTTTAATGGATAATTGTAAATTAATGTTTTTATTTTAGTTTAAAAAACATAAGAAAGTTTACAAAAATAGAAGAGGCCACTTGGCCCGTCTTGCTTGTTTGGTTGTTAGCAGCTTATTCATCCCAGAATCTCATCAAGTTGCTTTTTGAAGTATCTCAGGGTGTCAGCTTCAACAACATTGCTGGGGAGTTGGTTCCAGACTATCACGATTCGCTGTGTAAAATGCTGCCTCCCATTTTCTGTTCAGATTGCCCCTTTATCTAATCTCCATGTGACCCCTGGTCCTTGTTTCTTTTTACAGGTTTAAAAAAGTCCCCTGGGTCGACATTGTCAATACCTTTTAGAATTTTGAATGCTTGAATCGGGTCACCGCATAGTCTTCTTTGTTCAAGAAATAGACTCAATTCTTTTAGCCTGTCTGCATATGACATGCCTTTTAAACCTGGAATAATTCTGGTCGCTCTTCTTTGCACTCTTTCTAGAGCAGCAATATCCTTTTTGTAGCAAGGTCACCAGAACTGGACACGATATTCAAGATGAGGTCTTACTAATGCACTGTACAGTTTTAACATCACTTCCCTTGATTTAAATTCAACACTTTTCACTATATAGCTGAGCATTGTTTGGCATGTTTGATAGCTTCCCCACATTGTCTAGATGAAGACATTTCTGAGTCAAAATAAACTCCTAGGTCTTTTTCATAGATTCATTCTTCAATTTCAGTATGCATTATCCTTGTATTTTTGTGTTGTCTGCAAATTTAACAAGTTTGCTTACTATACCAGAATCTAAATCATTAATGTAGATTAGGAATAGCAGATGACCTAATACTGGTCCCTGTGGTACTCCACTGGTTACCTCACTCCATTTGGAGGTTTCACCTGCAATAAGTACTTTCTGTTTTCTACATGTTAACCACTCCCTAATCCATGTGCATGTGTTTCCTTTAATCCCTACTGCATTCAGTTTTTGAATTAATCTTTTATGCTGGACTTTGTCAAAAACTTTCTAGAAATCTAAATAAACCATGTCATATGCTTTGCAATTATCCATTGTCGATGCTGCATCCTCAAAAAAATCAAGCATGTTAGACACAATCTCCCTTTCCTAAAACCATGCTGACTGACTCCTAGGATACTGTTACCATATAGGTCATTTTCCATTTTGGATCTTATTATAGTTTCCATAAGTTTACATATAATAGAAGTCAGGCTTATTGGTCTGTAGTTACCTGATTTGGTTTCGTCTCCCTTTTTGTGGACCAGTACTATGGTTTGCAATTCTCCAGTCTGTCGGTACAAACAGTGTCAAGAGCCTGTTCCATGATCTTGGTTGGCCGCTTGTAAATAACATCTTTCATTTCTTTGAGTACTACTTGTTTATTTTAAGAGCTCCTAGTCAATTTAACAATTCTGCCTGTTATGCTAAAGTTATTTAAGACTGGAAAGTAACAGGTCCACATGTGAAAAATAATTTAGTGTATTTGCTATTTTCTTCTCTTTGTCTATGACTTTGCCATTTGTATCTCTTAGCGCTTTGCGGTCCTATGTCAGACCAGGTCCGACACTACAATTTTTCCTTTCCAGTCCAATGTCGGACTCTGTCCAACATCATCAAAAAGGTGTCACACAGGTCCCTAGTAGTTTCTCCAGAAAAAGCCAAGAAAAGCCTTCAATGACCGAGTGAGGCCAATAGAAGCCAAAAAAACAACAGAGGTAGATCTGAGCAATAGTCCCTTCACCACAGACATAACACAGGCATGAACAAACAAGATAGCTGCTTCCACATCCAGCACTCAAAGAAAATCACTGACATTTGCCAAGCTTTTTGAGATGTTATAGTATAAAATAATGACATGGATAGCTTATTGAAGAGTTTGGCGATTAACAGTATGCACTACTATGAAGAGAAGTGATAAATACAGCAAACAAGGAGTGAGGCAGGGCTGGAGGTGCAATACTGAATGTCCTTTTGATATACAGTGCCTTTTAAACCTGTTTTACTTGAATAAAATTACTTTTAAACAGTGCATGTAAAATAAACAACTTGTGTGAAAATAAATTAGACCTGACGCAACTGACAGATGCTGAATAAATGGACCGCAAAGGGTTAAACATTTTACCTCCTCTTTGAATGTTCTCTTGCTGTCCTAATATTGTAAAACTTTTTGGAATTGGTTTTAGTCCCCTTAGCAAAGCTCATTTCTATCTCTCTCTTGGCTTTTACAACTTCCTTTTTGGTTTGAGTTTGCAGTTCCAAGTACGCTTTCTGTGTACTTTGTTCTTGGTCCCTTTAAACACTGTAACCTTTTTTTTTAAATTGATTTATTAAACCATTTTGATTTGCCTACTTTTGGGATTTAATTGTTTTGCGCCTCTAGTACTACATTTTTGAAAAAGAGCCATCCTTTTTCTGTGGATGTTTTCTCTATTTTATTCCAATCTACTTATGTTAGTCTCTGCGTCATTCCTTCATAGTTTGTCTTTTTAAAATTGTAAGTCTTAGATTTGGTCATTACTTTTTGGGTTTTAAAAATCACTTCAAATGAGACCATGTTGTGACCCGAGTTTGCCAATGGTTCTCTGACCACTGTTGTTGTTACTCTGTCTTTGTTATTTGAAAAGTTACTTGTCGGTGCCTTGACAAATTGCGATAGGAAGCAGTCATTTGTCTTTTCTACCACTTCAATTTTGTCTGTCGTGCTCCCTACTGGGTTTTCCCCATTTCTTATGGGGGAAGTTGAAATCCCCCATTCATATGGCTTCTCCTTTGCTGCACACGTTTCTAATGTCATTGTATAACAGATTATTTTGCTCAGTGTCTGAATTTGGTGGTCTATAGCATGCCCCTATTATTATGCCCTTTGAATTTGTGTTCATTATTGTGGCTCACATTGATTCTTCATTGTTTATTTCTTCTAGATTTAACACCTGGGCTTCAAGACTATTTTTGCTGTATAGCGCTACCCTTCCATCCTGCATGTCTTTTCTATACAGTGTGTACCCACTAATATTATATTTGTCTCCATCACTCTCAGATAGCCAAGTTTCTATAACACCTAAAACATTGTAGTTACTTCAAGTACTAACATTTTCTTTTTGAGACTTCTAGCATTTAAATAAATACATTTAATGGCTGTCTTACCCGAGTTGTTGCCCTTGTTTTGATGTCGTCTCCCTTCTGTTTTTTTTGTTGATTCTCTTGTTGTTGAGCAATCTCTTTTTACTAATGAATAAAACCCGTTTAGGCTCCTTTAACGTGAACGGGTGCAGGGATTTCAATAAGAAAGAGCAGCGAGTGAATGTAATTGTATTACAGGAGACTCAGACTGCAATAACCAGCCTCACCGGCAATCTGAGAAGAGGAAGCTGGGAGAGTGTGATTCAAGGGATTAAATTTGCATATCTCCCTTTAAATCAAGGGAAGAAATGTTAAAACTGTACAAGGCATCAGTAAGACCTCATCTTGAATATTGTGTTTAGTTCTGGTCACCACGCTACAAAAAAGATATTGCTGCTCTAGAAAGAGTGCAAAGAAGAGCGACCAGAATTATTCTGGGCTTAAAAGGCATGTCATATGCAGACAGGCTAAAAGAATTGAATCTGTTCAGTCTTGAACAAAGAAGACTACGTGGCGACCTAATTCAAGCATTCAAAATTCTAAAAGGTATTGACAATGTCGACCCAAGGGACTTTTTCAACCTGAAAAAAGAAACAAGGACCAGGGGTCACAAATGGAGATTAGACAAAGGGGCATTCAGAACAGAAAATAGGAGGCACTTTTTTACACAGAGAATCGTGAGGGTCTGGAATCAACTCCCCAGTAATGTTGTTGAAGCTGACACCCTGGGATCCTTCAAGAAGCTGCTTGATGAGATTCTGGGATCAATAAGCTACTAACAACCAAATGAGCAAGATGGGCCGAATGGCCTTGTCTCGTTTGTAAACTTTCTTATGTTCTTATGTGTGTGTGTGAGGAGGGGGAGTTGTTGTGTATTCGGGAGGGTGTGTGTGTGTGAGTGAGGAGGGGAAGTGGTGGTGTATTGGGGAGGGTGTGTGTGTGAGTGAGGAGGGGGAGTCGTGGTGTATTGGGGAGGGTGTGTGTGTGCGTGAGGAGGGGGAGTCGTGGTGTACTGGGGAGGATGTGTGTGTGTGTGAGTGAAGAGGGAGTCGTGGTGTACTGGGGAGGATGTGTGTGTGTGTGAGTGAAGAGGGAGTCGTGGTGTATTGGGGAGGATGTGTGTGTTTGTGTGAGGGGGAGGAGTCGTGGTGTATTGGGGAGGATGTGTGTGTGAGTGATGAGGGGGGGTCATGGTGTATTCGTGTGAGTGAGGAGGGGGGTTCATGGTGTATTCGTGTGTGTGTGAGTGAGGAGGGGGGAGTCGTGGTGTATTGGGGAGGGGGAGGGTGTGTGTGTGTGTGTTATATGAAAGGTTTATATGCACTGTGTTTCTATGAAAGTTATGGGACCTGAATGAACCGATAAAATGCTGATTTTATAGTGGGGTTGTTTCAATTGCTCCATAATGGTTTTGTTTTTGTTCCTGTATATTTAATTGTTAGTCTTAAAATATTTATTGTGGCTCAATTTTATTCATAAACATTTTATATTAGAGATGTTAAATCTCAAAACTATTTCTCCTCCCTTCTCTCTCTCACCTTCATCCTCCTCCTCCTGCTTTTCCTCACTCTCCTCCTCAGACCCCGACTCTGTTGGCCCGCTCTCCAGACTGGTGATGCGTCTGATGGTGATTTCACTCCTGAGTGGCGAAGACACACATTGTGAAACCGACGTCCTTGTGGCTCCAGCATAGAGCCGTGTCCCTGTAAAGCTGGAGTCAAGATGGCAGACACAGGGCGTGGTGTCCCGTTCTCTCACCTCTCTCTGCTATTGGCTGGCAGCTGCTCCCATACGGTCAGGCTCCGCCCCCCTGTGACCCAGCGGTGACCCCCACTGCCCGTGAGCCAGGAGGAGAGGCAGAGAAATCTGGGAGCATCAGGCCAGGATAGCGTTGCTAGGTAACCATCGTCAGGGAGACTGCGTACTGGGGAGAGGGGGAGAGATTTGTTTTTATTTCTTATTGTACTCAGGGGTGTAACAGACGAGATCTGTACTGGCTAGCTAATGATCTATGAAAACTGTGCTTTGTTATTCCTCAGCCCTGTCTATCTAGGAAGAACAACTGTGACAGCCCTGGTCATGACGGACTGGAGAAACAAACAGGGCCAGGCAAAGGAAGACAGTCGAAACAGAGAAAAGAAACAAAAAAAGAACTGTAATTACTTCCCTGAATCGGGACATGTAGCTAGTGGGGAAACGCCATAGAGTATAGAGGGGAATAGCAAAGCACAATCTGAAGACCTGAGCTGTGCAGGCAGCGACGGTGGGGGAACGCTGCAAGAGCAGAAACTTTTTTGTAGTTTTGTTATTGTGTTTTATTTTACTTTTTACTTTTGCCCTTTTGTTTGTAGCATTATTTGACGCACCTGTGTGTGCAAGAAGTCTACTGCTCCCCATTTACCAATGAGACCAGAGACCACCTCACACAGAGATTCCCTCACAGATACACCCTCACACAGCGACTCCCTCACACAGAAAGGCAATGATTCTTTGTGGTAAATCTCCCTCCTGACCTGTGAGGGCGCTAAGTAATGGGAACAGAGTACTCTGGACTACTTGGCCAGATCCTTTTAACCCTCGGAATGAAGTAAGTTGGTCATGTAGAAAAGAGACAGAGCTTGGGTACACAAACTCATTGATAAGGAATGGGACAGCCACGGCTCTCCCCACACAGCCTCACCCTCACACCCCACTCACCCTCAAACCCCCTCACAGTTCAGGCTGCTCTCTCCCCACACCCTCACACCCCTAACACAGAGACTCCATTCCTCTGACACCCCCCTCAGAGTTCACACACCCCCCTCACCAACCCCTCACAGTTCTGGCTGCTCTCTCCCCTCACACCCCTCACTGTGGGTTACGTCAACATCTAAGTTAGACTTCTCTAAGAGGTTGGGTGCCTCTCTCTGTCGTCTGCTTCAGCTTCCCCTTTTTTCACAGTTTGGGAGTTAGGCTCTCTCCCCTCCCCACCCCTCCACACAACCCTACGGTAGTGCCCTGCCCCACAACCCCCCCCCCCCTCACAGTTCAGGCTGCTCTCTCCCCTCACCCTCACCCTCACACCCCCCTCACAGTTTTGGCTGCTCTCTCCCCTCACCCTCATACCCCACTCACAGTTCAGGCTGCTCTCTCCAGTGTCCAGGTCGAAGGAGCTCGTCAGCAGCAGCCCATCACCCGTCTGCCACACACAGTCTGTGACTCCTGACCCCGAGCTGTGATTGGCCAACTTCGATACTGCACCTGAGAGAGAAAGGGGTGGGGGAGGAGTTTAAGGGGCTCAGGTCGGTGTAGTACAGTGACTGGACTCCCTGTGATTCTGCTCAGAGACAGACAGGCAGGCAGGTACATGCACTCACCAGTCTTCCAGTCCAGTTTGTGTATGTTGGAGTGGTCTGTTCCAATATAGACCACCTTTCCCCTGGGAGTGAGGCTGCGAATGAGAGCGAGGCTGGATGGATTGGAGTCACATGATTTAAGGAGGCGGATGGGAGAGAAGCCTCGGGGCACACAGTCTCCTCCCCCTGCCTTCCTCTCTCTCTCCACCTCCCACACCTTCACTGAACCATCCGCAGAGCCAGAGAACAGCAGGGGGCCATGGGGCTGAAAGCAAAGAGAAAACAAGAGAGAGAGAATTGTAGTCCTGCTTATAGTTATTTAAGGGGGCAATGATAATATTAATAAAGCTAATAAGAGATCAGAGAATGGGTTTAAAAGGGGTTTCTCTGGGGTAGCGCTCCTTCCTCTGGGGTTTTGGATATTTTTTTTACCTGCAGTGATGTCACAGCGTCCTCATGAGCACGAACAGACTGGCAGTTCTGTCCCGTCAGAGGATCCCATAACTCCACCTTCCCCCCCTCTGAGAGAGAGACAGAGTGAGAGAGGAGGATACAGGGCGTGAAACGAGGAGGGGGGGGGGGAGAGGGAGAGAGAGGCTTTAACATTGAGGTCATAGAGAAAACAGCCTGGCTTTAACATTGGGGTCTATGGAAGGGGAAATAGCCTGCTGTGGAGATGAAGTGGAGTGCTGTCACCAATTTTAACAGACCCCCCTGTGTTACCCCAGACTCACCTGATCCAGTGACGATGCGCCCCCCACCTCTCGCTGTGGAGATGAAGTGGAGTGCAGTCACCGAGCTGTAGGTGTAAATGTTCCTGACGGAGCAGCCTGGAATCAGATTCACAATCATGTTGTTGGGTTATATGTGAACCAAGAAAGGGATCTTATTATTGATGGAAACTGAATTTACCAGAATAAGCTGTCAAATAGAAAAGGAGAGTTGCGCTTTGACATGCAAGGTGAATGTGAAATCAGAGAGGGGCACTTTGGGTAAACTCAAGAACGTGTGCCCTGTTTACTAATGGGAATACTGCTGATCACTACGATTAACAAGTTCATAAAAACCAGCTGGCAACATGTCAAGCTTCGAGCACTCAGCTTCATGAAGGCATGTTAATGAGGCACAGGAGAGACATCGAGACGCGCTCCAAGTCCTCCTGGTGAGGTCATTGAGCTCTGCCTTTACTGCTGAATAACTATAGTGCTGCACTACTATGCATATAATGTTTACTATGTCTATATGTTTAATAATCTGTGTGTAACTCCCGACAGCATTTCAGCTGGGAAAAGGTGCAACAGTGACTGGTCACTAAATGTTTTACCCGTCACTCAAAGCGTCACTATTACATTAAGAACATAAGGAAGTTTACAAACGAGAGGCGGCCATTCGACCCATCTTGCTCGTTTGGTTGTTAGCAGCTTATTGATCCCAGAATCTCATCAAGCAGCTTCTTGAAGGATCCCAGGGTGTCAGCTTCAACAACATTACTGGGGAGTTGATTCCAGACCCTCACGATTCTCTATGTAAAAAAGTGCCTCCTATTTTCTGTTCTGAATGCCCCTTTGTCTAATCTCCATTTGTGACCCCTGGTCCTTGTTTCTTTTTTCAGGTCGAAAAAGTCCCTTGGGTCGACATTGTCAATACCTTTTAGAATTCTGAATGCTTGAATTCGTCTTTGTTCAAGACTGAACAGATTCAATTCTTTTAGCCTGTCTGCATAGGACATGCCTTTTAAACACGGAATAATTCTGGTCGTTCTTCTTTGTACTCTTTCTGAGCAGCAATGTCATTTTTATAGCGAGGTGACCAGAACTGAACACAATATTCAAGATTAGGTCTTACTAATGCATTGTACAGTTTTAACATTACTTCCCTTGATTTAACAACACTTTTCACAAGTAGCCGAGCATCTTGTTGGCCTTTTTATAGCTTCCCCACATTGTCTAGATGAAGATATTTCTGAGTCAACAAAAACTCGTAGGTCTTTTTCAAAAATACCTTCTCCAATTTCAGTATCTCCCATATGATATTTATAATGTACATTTTTATTTCCTGCGTGCAGTACCTTACACTTTTCTCTATTAAATGTCATTTGCCATGTGTCTGCCCAGTTCTGAATCTTGTCTAGATCATTTTGAATGACCTTTTTGTGTCGTCCGCAAATTTAACAAGTTTGCTTACTATACCAGAATCTAAATCATTAATGTAGATTAGGAATAGCAGAGGACCTAATACTGATCCCTGTGGTACTCCACTGGTTACCACACTCCATTCTGAGGTTTCTCCTCTAATCAGTACTTTCTGTTTTCTACATGTTAACCACTCCCTAATCCATGTACATGTGTTTCCTTGAATCCCTACTGTGTTCAGTTTGAGAATTAATCTTTTATGCAGGACTTTGTCCAAAGCTTTCTGGAATTCTAAATAAACCATGTCATATGCTTTGCAATTATCTATTACCGAAGTTACCTCAAAAAAATCAAGCAAATTAGTTAGACACGATCTCCCTTTCCTAAAACCATGTTGACTGTCTCCCAGGATCCTGTTACCATATAGGTAATGTTCCATTTTTGATCTTATTATAGTTTCCATAAGTTTGCATATAATAGAAGTCAGGCTTACTGGTCTGTAGTTACCTGGTTCAGTTTTGTTGAACTTTTTGTGGATCGGTATTACGTTTGCATTTTTTTTTTTCTTCATCTACGATTTTGCCATTTGTATCTCTTACACATTTAACCTCCTCTTTGAATGTTCTCTTGCTGTTGTAATATTGGAAAAACATTTTGGAATTGGTTTTAGCCCCCTTAGCAATGTTCATTTCTATTTCTTGCTTGGCCTTTCTAACTTCCTTTTTGACTTGTGCTTGCAGTTCCGTGTACTCCTTCTGTGTACTTTCTTTTTGGTCCTTTTTTAATGCTCTGTAAAGTGCCTTTTTTCGCTGAATATTTTTTTTAATTGATCTATTAAACCATTTTGCCAATTTAGTTTTACATTTAGATTTGTCTACTTTAGGGATGTAATTGTTTTGCACCTCTAGTACTACAGTTTTGAAGAACAACCATCCTTTTTCTGTGGATATTTTTTACTCCAATCTACTTCTGTTAGTCTCTGTTTCATACCTTCATAGTTTGCTTTTCTAAAATTGTAAACCTTAGCTTTAGTCATTACTTTTGGGGTTTTAAAAAGCACTTCAAATGAGACTATGTTGTGGTCTGAGTTTGCTAGTGGTTCTCTGACCTCTGTTTTAGTTATTCTGTCTTCGTTATTTGAAAAGACTAAATCAAGGCATGCCTCCCCTCTAGTCAGTGCCTTGACAAATTCTGTTAGGAAGCAGTCATTTGTCATTTCCACCATTTCAATTTCATCCGTCGTGCTCCCCACCAGGTTTTACCATTTTATATGGGGGAAGTTGGAAACGCAGTTGGGATTCAAGGAACGCAGTTGGGATTCAAGGAAACGCATGTACATGGATTAGGGAGTGGTTAACATGTAGAAAACAGAAAGTACTGATTAGAGGAAAAACCTCAGAATGGAGTGTGGTAACCAGCGGTGTACCACAGGGATAAGTATTAGGTCCTCTGCTATTCCTAATCTACATTAATGATTTAGATTCTGGTATAGTAAGCAAACTTGTTAAATTTGCAGACGACACAAAAGTAGGAGGAGTGGCAAACATTGTTGCAGCAGCAAAGGTCATTCAAAATGATCTAGACAAGATTCAGAACTGGGCAGACACATGGCAAATGACATCTAATAGAGAAAAGTGTACTGCACGCAGGCAATAAAAATGTGCATTATAAATATCATATGGGTGATACTTATGTTCTTATGGGCAGGTTCAGTCTCTGCTAGTCACACTGATGGGCAGGTTCAGTCTCTGATGGAATTTACCAGTTAACGGAAACAACGTCTTGAATAATGGAATCAAATAAAGGACATCTATTAACCCTAACTCCCTGTTACATTCTTAATTATTGTTCGGTTATGAATCATTATCAATTCTATTTTTTTAACTTTTTTTTACCCTGGTTCTCTCCAATTTAGTATGCCCAATTATTATCTGTATCCCCGGCTCACAGCTCGCAACCCCCCTGTCGACTCGGGAGCACGTGTCCTCCGAAACCTGCTCCTGTCAATCCGAAATTTTTTGCACTGCAGATCCACAGCGATGCCACCAGACCTATAGTGCCGGTGAACAACACAGATCTGGCAGCTCCACTGCAGAACCACAGGCCCCTTATCAACCACCCAGTGCACCACCCCCTAGGAACTCCTGGTCACGATCGGCAGTGACATAGCCTCGGACTTGCGATGCGATCTCCAGGCTATAGGGCACATCCTGCACTCCACGCGGAGTGCCTTAACTGGATGCGCCACTCGGAAGCCCCTAATCATTATCAATTGTAAGGAAAAACAAATCTATTGTTTCTATTTAGAACGATCACAATAACTCAATTCCAGGTATTCATTCACATGCCGTGTGAAAGTCCGGTCCCCATGTCCCTGTCCTGGTCCCCATGTCCCACTCACCTCGATTTAGAGCCCAGATGATGATGGCACTGTCAACTGATCCACTCAGAACAAAACGCTCAGCCCCGTCCAAACTGACAGACTCAGCTGAGAAGAAAGAGGAGAGAGAGAGAGAGATGCTCTATAACATAAGAGAATGTGATTGGGATTAACCCTTTTGGGAGAAGACATTAGTTTGACGGAGGGAGAGGAGCCTCCCTGTGACCGCGAGTTCGACAAACCTGGTGCAACCGTGTGGGGAAGAGACAAACACCCAAGAACTGCTTGTTTGTGTTCTTGACGGCCCCCCTTCTATATATTTTATATATAGATATATATATACTATATATATATTAATATATATATAATATATATATAGATAAATATATTTGAAAATTTTTTTTATTTGAAACAATAAAATTCAGTGTCTAGAGATCTCATAAGGTCAAGAGTTCTCAAACTAGAATTTTGACAAAAAAAAAAAAAAAAAAAAAAAATTGATTGAATTTTAATTTAAAAAAAAAATCTATTTATTTATAAAACACTTTGTGTGTCCACATGCTCTCCACATAAAATCTCATAAACCACATCCGAAGATGAATGTTTATCTTTTTTGAAAAATATTTGTGCTAAACTTATGAGTACCACTTGGCACACTGCTGTAGTGCATAACAAACACCCAATGACAAAATGAAACTGAAATATTAAAGGAATATTGACATATAGTAGATGCTTGTTGGTAGCAACACCTGGTAAGAGCAACCGCCGCTTACGAGCAAAATCTCCCTGGGAACACTTTCCTTACCATTAAAAACCCACTCGGTGACAGCAACACAGCCGCCGCTTAACAGCAACATGTATGTCGTTATGACATCACATCCTCAGCAGTCGCTCTTATCCAGAAACTTCCATGAATCCTCCACGAAAGCAGCCACAAGTCTGTACAGTGCGCTTATCAGTTTGTTTTACAAAGCAGATTCGTTCTGTACTTGATCATTCCAGCGTTTATTTCCCACAATGTGTAAAAAAAATGTTAAAAAAAAAAACCTGTTTGCTTTGACATGATCACAACTAGAAGAAAATATGTCTGTATAAGGATCATACAAAAGAAAAGAACAGACATAAAAAAGAGCAAGGGAAGTGAATGTAAGTACTGTACAAAGCTTGTTGATTGTATGCTATTATATAGTGTCTATTTGTGTAGTTGGGCATTATTTCCTTCATAATGACAATAATATTTTATCGATAAACATGTAACCTACATTTAAAAAAGTAAAGCAAATAAATGTACCTGTAGAGGACGAGTTTGTTTATTTTTTTTTTAGAAATGTTTTAGAAAGTGTCTCAGCTAGAAATATATACTTGAAAAGAATGCAGCAAGTACTGGAGCTGAATATCAGAAAAAGCAGACTGCCTTTGTTCACACGTCACTCCCCATAACAGCAGCCGTCACTTAAGAGCAACACAGCAAAGGGCACCTAACAAGCTTCTACTGTATGTAACAAAGAATGAACTTGATTCTCGCTGCTAATTTAGTTTGTCAAGAACAAAAATGGCTGCCATGTTTGTTAAAATGGACAAAAAACTGGAATTTCTCATAAACGACACCTAGCGATTTCTCTCATAACCGACATTTCAGCAAACAGAAAATAGGCTGGTTATGAGAATTTGGTGTTTGATGATTTTTTAATGATTTTATTGTTTAAATTATTTTATTTATTTCAATCCTTAGTTCAATTGTTTGGCATGCAATGTTTTATTTTGATTGTGGTTTCTAAAACCAATTTTAATGTTAATTACATTATTGAATCAAAGTGAAATTTAGTAATAAAATCTGATCATTTGTATTATAGAATGGTAGAGGCTAGGGGTAATTCAAAAGGCTGAATGTTGTTATTGGGTAGATACATAGGTACAACCCATTTTTCCTATTTTACATGTCATGAAAACTAAAGCTAGTAATGCAGAGAAGTGTAGAAGATACAGAGAGAAACACAGTGCATACTTAGCAAAAGAAAGAGATAGAAGTAAAAGGAAGTATGTGCCAGTGAGTGAAGTGTCAGATAGAGACGTCAAAGAAAGAACTGGAAAAAGGCTTCTGCCAAAAAACAAAAGAAAGATCAGCTAAAGAAATCGGCAACAGTCATCACCACCAGAGCCTGCAAGACAGAATTATGGTAGTGTAGAAAGGCCATCGGTATCTAAAAAAAGAAAAAAGTCTTAATATCTGCAAAATAAACAGAATTGCTAAAAGAAAAGAAAGGGAGGTATCTTCATACAAAAAAGATTATACAGGATAAATGCAAAAACAAACAAACACAAATTCCCCTGGCAAATCTACGGAGAAACTCCTGAAAAAGAGCAGTTAGCAAAAATGTGAGGAAGACACTTTCAACAAAGCACAAAAGCAAAAAAATTGGGAAATTTAAATCATGCCATTTTCAAGAAATACAAACTGCTATATTATGCAGTGTATTACTTTCAGAAAGTTCACAGGTCTCTCACTAGTCCCAACACAAAAAAACAGAAGTTATCTGCTAGCTCAAAACAGAAATTGGTCATCAGATTTCTTTCCTTTTTTCAGGTGTTGCCTGGCAAGATAAGAAAGAACATAAGAACATAAGAACATAAGAAAGTTTACAAACGAGAGGAGGCCATTCGGCCCATCTTGCTCGTTTGGTTGTTAGTAGCTTATTAATCCCAAAATCTCATCAAGCAGCTTCTTGAAGGATCCCAGGGTGTCAGCTTCAACAACATTACTGGGGAGTTGATTCCAGACCCTCACAATTCTCTGTGTAAAAAAGTGTCTCCTATTTTCTGTTCTGAATGCCCCTTTTTCTAAACTCCATTTGTGACCCCTGGTCCTTGTTTCTTTTTTCAGGCTGAAAAAGTCCCTTGCGTCCACACTGTCAATACCTTTTAGAATTTTGAATGCTTGAATTAGGTCGCCACGTAGTCTTCTTTGTTCAAGACTGAACAGATTCAATTCTTTTAGCCTGTCTGCATATGACATGCCTTTTAAGCCCGGAATAATTCTGGTCGCTCTTCTTTGCACTCTTTCTAGAGCAGCAATATCTTTTTTATAGCGAGGTGACCAGAACTGCACACAATATTCAAGATGAGGTCTTACAAGTGCATTGTACAGTTTTAACATTACTTCCCTTGATTTAAATTCAACACTTTTCACAATGTATCCGAGTATCTTGTTAGCCTTTTTTATAGCTTCCCCACATTGCCTAGATGAAGACATTTCTGAGTCAACAAAAACTCCTAGGTCTTTTTCATAGATTCCTTCTCCAATTTCAATATCTCCCATATGATATTTATAATGTACATTTTTATTTCCTGCGTGCAGTACCTTACACTTTTCTCTATTAAATGTCATTTGCCATGTATCTGCCCAGTTCTGAATCTTGTCTAGATCATTTTGAATGACCTTTGCTGCTGCAACAGTGTTTGCCACTCCTCCTACTTTTGTGTCGTCTGCAAATTTAACAAGTTTGCTTACTATACCAGAATCTAAATCATTAATGTAGATTAGGAATAGCAGAGGACCTAATACTGATCCCTGTGGTACACCGCTGGTTACCACACTCCATTCTGAGGTTTTTCCTCTAATCAGTACTTTCTGTTTTCTACATGTTAACCACTCCCTAATCCATGTACATGTGTTTCCTTGAATCCCAACTGTGTTCAGTTTGAGAATTAATCTTTTGTGCGGGACTTTGTCAAAAGCTTTCTGGAAATCTAAATAAACCATATCATATGCTTTGCAATTATCCATTATCGATGTTGCATCCTCAAAAAAATCAAGCAAGTTAGTTAGGCACGATCTCCCTTTCCTAAAACCATGTTGACTGTCTCCCAGTACTCTGTTACCATATAGGTAATTTTCCATTTTGGCTCTTATTATAGTTTCCATAAGTTTGCATATAATAGAAGTCAGGCTTACTGGTCTGTAGTTACCTGGTTCAGTTTTGTTTCCCTTTTTGTGGATCGGTATTACGTTTGCAATTTTCCAGTCTGTCGGTACCACCCCTGTGTCAAGAGACTGCTGCATGATCTTGGTTAGCGGTTTGTAAATTACTTCTTTCATTTCTTTGAGTACTACTGGGAGGATCTCATCCGGCCCAGGGGATTTGTTTATTTTAAGAGCTCCTAGTCCCTTTAACACTTCTGCCTCAGTTATGCTAAAGTTATTTAAAACTGGATAGGAACTGGATGACATGTGGGGCATGTTGTCAGTATCTTCCTTTGTAAAAACTTGTGAAAAGTAATCATTTAACATATTTGCTATTTTTTTTTCTTCCTCTACGATTTTGCCATTTGTATCTCTTAAACATTTAATCTCCTCTTTGAATGTTCTCTTGCTGTTGTAATATTGGAAAAACATTTTGGAATTGGTTTTAGCTCCCTTAGCAATGTTCATTTCTATTTCTCTCTTGGCCTTTCTAGAGAGAAATAGAAATGAACATTGCTAAGGGAGCTAAAACCAATTCCAAAATGTTTTTCCAATATTACAACAGCAAGAGAACATTCAAAGAGGAGATTAAATGTTTAAGAGATACAAATGGCAAAATCGTAGAGGAAGAAAAAAAAATAGCAAATATGTTAAATGATTACTTTTCACAAGTTTTTACAAAGGAAGATACTGACAAAATGCCCCACATGTCATCCAGTTCCTATCCAGTTTTAAATAACTTTAGCTAGATAGATAGATACTATCACCTTGCGCAAAGTAAAAAGGAGAAACAAACTTATTTCTGCTCCACTGAAAAAGTTGTTCCTGCAGTTCAAATGTGAAAATTCCAGTGTCAGAATGTCACATAAGAACATAAGAAAGAACATAAGAACATAAGAAAGTTTACAAACGAGAGGAGGCCATTCGGCCCATCTTGCTCGTTTGGTTGTTAGTAGCTTATTGATCCCAAAATCTCATCAAGCAGCTTCTTGAAGGATCCCAGGGTGTCAGCTTCAACAACATTACTGGGGAGTTGATTCCAGACCCTCACAATTCTCTGTGTAAAAAAGTGTCTCCTATTTTCTGTTCTGAATGCCCCTTTTTCTAAACTCCATTTGTGACCCCTGGTCCTTGTTTCTTTTTTCAGGCTGAAAAAGTCCCCTGGGTCGACACTGTCAATACCTTTTAGAATTTTGAATGCTTGAATTAGGTCGCCACGTAGTCTTCTTTGTTCAAGACTGAACAGATTCAATTCTTTTAGCCTGTCTGCATATGACATGCCTTTTAAGCCCGGAATAATTCTGGTCGCTCTTCTTTGCACTCTTTCTAGAGCAGCAATATCTTTTTTATAGCGAGGTGACCAGAACTGAACACAATATTCAAGATGAGGTCTTACTAGTGCATTGTACAGTTTTAACATTACTTCCCTTGATTTAAATTCAACACTTTTCACAATGTATCCGAGCATCTTGTTAGCCTTTTTTATAGCTTCCCCACATTGTCTAGATGAAGACATTTCTGAGTCAACAAAAACTCCTAGGTCTTTTTCATAGATTCCTTCTCCAATTTCAATATCTCCCATATGATATTTATAATGTACATTTTTATTTCCTGCGTGCAGTACCTTACACTTTTCTCTATTAAATGTCATTTGCCATGTGTCTGTGTCATGCTCAGTTCACGCATTATAGACCATTCTGGATTGTTCCTGAGACTGGCAGACAGGCAGACCTGCCAGTGTGTAAGCATGAGAGTCTTCAAATGAAAGTGGATACTCTCGCCTATATGAAGATCATAAAGATCAGTGATGCTTAAGAACTTAAAAATTTGGTTTGTTCATCTGGAAATAAGCAGTGCTGTTACAGACAGTGTGAACAATGTGGGGACAAGAAAACTGAAACAAACCCTAGTAATTAAGACCTCGCAATGACAGAAATCAACTGGAAAGAATGGGACTGCAAGCTCACAATGAAGAAATCAACTAGAAAGAATGGACTGCACAAAAGGAGCTCAAAGAAACTAAGAATAGAGAAAGCAAATCTGCGACTACAAAATTCAAGCATACAGCACTGGGAAAGCTGGAAAAACTAATATCCGCTACAAATAAGGAAGCAGCAAATGTATACTCGCATATTAAATATTCACAATCTATTCAAAATGAGGAAACAACTGGAAGAAACCCTCATAGAACACCGTCACAAAGACGGCCGAAGTGGGCGGTGTCAGAACCAGGAAAGGAATACACACAGACAGGACGAATAAAATGAAACAATGATGGTGCCTGCTTGCGCCAGTTTATTGCAAAATAAAAGGGTTGAACAAACAGAAACAGTACAAGGCACTCTACGCCAAAATAAAAGAGACAAACAAAAACAGACTATACTTAACAAAACGGTGCACGGACAGACACACTGACAAACACGGTGAGTTTTGAATACACAAGTATCGTGCTGGTCCCACCAGCACGCAATAGCAATTGTTGTAAACGATTTCTACTCCTCCTCTCCCGTTCTCCACTCACTGAACACCCAACCCCGAGTGGGTGAAAACATGCTGCTTTTACGCAGCTGTACCAAGACTCGATTGCTAATCAATCAATCAATTGGAGTCTCGGTACAACTGCACGTGAATTAATAAAGTGAAATTCCCCATGCTCACATATTATTTTTTATTTGCATGTGAAGTGCTGTGCAATCCTCGTGCCTAAATACAATTATACATTTCTAAACACACATGAAACACAGACCCGTTTATATCCCGTGTACCAATGCCTATACACCAACATTTAAAATCACCACACGCAACATATAACAGAAAAATACACACAGGGGCGGGCACTTTGTGACATATACCCCCCCCCCCCCCCCCCGTGCAAAGCACACATGGCCTCAACGGCCACCTCCCCCCTCAGTCTCAATGTCCTGGAAGAGGTGTCTGGAGTAATCCATGGGGGTGGCCATGGAGGGATATCCTCCTCCCCCCATGTCTTCCTGGCTGGTAGCTCCCTCTTCCGGGGCTTCAGCCACTGTTTCTCCTGCTGCGAAAGTGCGGCTGGGGGAGCTGGTCTCCTGACCTCCCTCCCTTTCTTTGTTGGCCCCGGTGCTTCCTGCAGTCCTGCAGGACTAGTACCGGCTCCAGGCAGCGCAAGCCATACAGTGGCCCCAGGTGAAGCAGAGGAGAGACAAGCAACCCCAGGCGAAGCGGGACCCTCGGCGACCCTAGGGGATAAAAGACAGAGAAAAGCAGCCCCAGGCGATGGGAGTGGCTGGCAACCCCAGGCAAAGCAGTTCCAGCAACCCCGGGCGATGTGGAGCGGTCGGCGACCCCGGGCGAAGCGAGGCCGGCATCCTTGGGCGAAGCGAGGCAGGGAGTCAGGACAAGCTGATGTGCTGGCCCTCTTTGTAGCCGTGCGGCCGGGCCGTTTTTCCCCTCATGCTCCCCTTAGCAGACTATGTAGTGACTGCTGAGGAATGCCAGCATCAAGTCCTGGTTATCTTGTACAGGGAGAGGCAGCTCCTGCTCCTCTCCCCCTGATGGTGATGGAGGCAGAGGCAGCTCCAGCTCCTCTCCTCGTGAGGGTGGGGGAAGTGATACCAGCAGGCATTCATCCTCTGCTGGTGGGGAATGTGATACCAGCAGGCATTCATCCTCTGCTGGTGGAAAGGGACCCAGCAGGCATTCACCCTCTGCTGGTGGGGGAAGTGATACCAGCAGGCATTCACCCTCTGCTGGTGGACAGGGACCCAGCAGGCATTCACCCTCTGCTGGTGGACGGGGACCCAGCAGGCATTCACCCTCTGCTGGTGGACTGGTGGAGGAGGTAGAGGCAGCTCCTGCTGCTCTGCTCCTGGCGGTGGAGGTGGCGGAGGCATGTAGTCTCCTGGCGGCGGAGGTGGGAACGGTGTGCAGTCTACCCTTATTACAGGGGACTGGTGTGGCTCTGCCTCTCTTGCAGGGGACTGGTGTGGCTCTGCCTCTGCCACGGAAGGGGAAACTAGCAGGCATTCTTCCTCTACTGGTTGTGTTGGTGGAGGCAGAGGCAGCTCCTGCTGCTCTGGAGACAGCGGTGGGACCTCTCCCCCTGGCACTGGAGACGGCTCCTCTCCCTCTGGAGGCAACAACAGCAGGCATTTTTCCCAGCTGGTGGAGACTTGGGCGGCGGACGCTCTGCCTTCCTCTTCCCCTTTCCCCTTCTCTGCCTCCTCCTCACCTTCCTCTCCTGGGCCAGTTCCATCTCCTGCCATGGAGGGGGGTCGGTCGGGTGCTTTATGCCCAACCTCGCCGACAGCAAAGCACCACTCCTCTCCTTTGAGGCAGGTTTCCTGACCCACCTGCGGCAATGGTACGGCCTTCAGGTGGATCCACTCCTCCGTGGTCTCTACCTCACCCCGATCGAAGGCCTGCACAAAAAGAAGGTCTTCATATGGGCACACGTCATGTAGGTGCCCATACTCCAGACAGGCGAGGCACCATGTAGCCCCTCCTTCTTTCAATTCCCTCTGGTGCTCATGTCACCTCTTCATGTGTTCCTCCACTATCCTTTTTTTTTTTTTTTAAATAAATCCTCAAAAAAAAAAAAAAAAAAAAAAAAAAAACCTCTCCTGGTCTGACGCTTGGAGGCGCTGTTAATCCCACGCAGGACACCACATGTCACAAAGATGGCCGAAGTGGGCGGCATCAGAACCAGGAAAGGAATACACACAGACAGGACGAATAAAATGAAACAATGATGGTGCCTGCTTGCACCAGTTTATTGCAAAATAAAAGGGTTGAACAAACAGAAACAGGACACGGCATTCTACGCCAAAATAAAAGAGACAAACAAAAACAGACTATGCTTAACAAAACGGTGCACGGACAGACACACTGACAAACACAGTGAGTTTTGAATACACAAGTATCGTGCTGGTCCCACCAGCACGCAATAGCAATTGTTGTAAACGATTTCTACTCCTCTCTCTCCCGTTCTCCACTCACCAAATACCCAACCCGAGTGGGTGAAAACATGCTGTTTTTATGCAGCTGTACCAAGACTCGATTGCTAATCAGTCATTCAATTGGAGTCTCGGTACAACTGCACGTGAATTAATAAAGTGCAATTCCCTGTGCTCACATATTATTACTTTTTACTTGCATGTGAAGTGCTGTGCAATCCTCGTGCCTAAATAAAATTATACATTTCTAAACACAAGTGAAACACAGGCCCATGTACCAATGCCTATACACCAACATTTAACACACCACACGCAACATATAACAGAAAAATACACACAGGGGCGGGCACTTTGTTACAAATACTAAGCTGTAATTCTTGGTGATTGCTCAGAAAATTACAATTGCAAATCTAATAGTCAGAATCAAGGTGCTCATTTTGGCGCATCCCATAAACTGGTGTCATGCCCTACAGCAGTGGTTATCAAACTTTATAACCCCATACCCCTTTCCAAACAATCTAGTCTACCGCGTACCCCCATCTCAGATAGGGTCATAATATACCTGTGAAAACAGAAAAAAAAAAAAAGTATTTTCTAATCACTACGCTTAAGTACTTACTCATGTTAACTGAATATATATATATATATATATATATATATATATATATATACACATACACACACACACACACAGAGTGTACAAAACATTAGGAACACCTGCTCTTTCCATGAAATAGACTGACGAGGTGAATCCAGGTGAAAACTATGATCTCTTATTGATGTAACCTGTTAATTCGCTTCAGTCAGTGTAGATGAAGGGCTGGTTAAAGAAGGTTAAAGAAGCATTTTTAAGCCTTGACACAATTGAGACATGGATTGTGTACGTGTGCCATTCAGAGGGTAAATGGGCAAGACAAAAGCCTTTGAACGGGGTATGGTAGTAGGTGCCAGGCATGCCGGTTTTTGTGTCAAGAACTGCAACACTGCTGGGTTTTTCACACTCAGCAGTTTCCCGTGTGTATCAAGGATGGTCCACCACCCAAAGGACATCCAGCCAACGCCAGGCCAGTGGTCGAAAATGGCTCATTGATGAAAGAGGCCAAAGGAGGCTGACACGAATTGTGCACAGCAACAGACGGGCTACAGTTAGAGAACTGACAGTCCAGTACATTGGTGCCGAAAGACCCATAAAAGAATGCACAACTCGTCGTACCTTGACACGAATCTGGTATGGCAGCCGACGACCTAACAGAATTCCACCTTTTTCAGCAAAACACAAGAAACTGCGGTTGCAGTGGGCTAAGGAACGAAAACACTGGACGACTGGAAAAACATTGCCTGGTCTGATGAATCCTGGTTCCTGCTGTTTCACACTGATGGGAGGACCAGGGTATGGAAAAAATCACATGAGTACATGCATCCACCATGCTGGGGGTCAACATTGCAGGCTGGTGGTGGTGGTGTGATGGTGTTTCATGGCACACATTGGGCCCCTTAATAAAAGTGGAGCAATGTTTGAATGCCACAGGATATCTGAACATCATTGCCTATAAGGTGCAGCCCTTCATGGCAGCAGTGCGTCCATCTGCTAATGGATTTTTTTTAGCAGGATAATGCCCCATGCCACAAGGCTAGGATTGTCCAGGAATGGTTCCACGAATATGACAGTGAATACAGCTTACTGCAGTGGCCTGCCCAGTCACCAGATCTCAATCCAATTGAGCATCTGTGGGATGAGATGGAACGAGCTATTCGGAGTAAAGATCCACTACCAGCCAACTTGACACAACTGTGGGAAGCATTGGAGTCAACATGGGCCAGCATCCCTGTGGAACGCTTTCGATACCTTGTAGAGGCCATGCCCCAACGAATTGAAGCTATTCTGAGGACAAAAGGGGGTGCAACTCAATACTAGGAAGGTGTTCCTAATGTTTTGTACACCGTGTGTGTGTGTGTGTGTGTGTGTGTGTGTGTGTGTGTCATATATATATATATATATATATATATATATATAAAAATGCATACCTACCAATGTGATGGATGTGTCTGCTTTTAATCACAGATTTCAGTAAAACTACACCCTGATTAGTAAACAATGCATCCTCTAGACAAGGGTATGTTATTCTGCATTTTAAAATGAACAAATTGGACTTCAAGTTACAAAATAATTTAAGCGAGTCATTAAAAAAATCAAAATAACCAAAATAAAGTCCTCTTAAATCTGGGAAGGGTACAATGAAAACGCACTAGATTTTCACATGTGAAACGGGTTATAAACTACAGAGTTTTGTCGTGCTATTGCATAAAACACAAAATACGTACAGGGGCGGAGCATCACGCCACAAGGGTGCATACAGTTATAAATCCTATATTCCAATTTCTATAGAATTTCTCTCTCAAGTGATCCTTGCTGTCAATCAGCTTACAGACTCAAAAAACATAACTGGACAATTTAATGGGCTCACTCTTTGTGGATGTCGCTTTACCTCAAGTCACCATGAGAAAAAACTTTATTCCACCCCTTTTTTTTTTTTTTTTAAAGAAATTAGCTTGTCTTCTGCACAAAACTATAAGCTAATTCTGAGCTGCTCAGCAATTGACAATTTAACTTAGGTCAGCAAAACTTCAGCATGAACCTACATGCAACATTTTGTTATTTCAAGAATTAAAAAAAATGAATGTTTGGTTTCAGAAGTAATGACTTATCTTGTTTTTCTGATATATTGTTTTTCATTGAAAGCAAAAAATCGTTATCATATTATCTCGCACAGAATGATAATGGTCAACATGTATGTCCTTCCCTATTCCCAGTTCTTTTCTGAAACAATTTGATAGCATAATCAGCAGGCTGGTTTGTGACATCTTAGACTTCCCTTTCCAACTTTGGTTATGCCCTACATGTAATCAAATAGGGAAACATATAAGACTCCCATTCCATAGCAGTTTGATCCATTTTCAAGTTTTATGTCTGTGTATGCAAATGGCTTACATAAGAGCTTGCAGCTGGTAAACCTGAAATTGTAGTGCAATTAGTACTATGTAAAGAAAGTCTTAATTGTTTCTCTGCATTACATGAATGACCTATTTACTATTATCTGGTACAATAAGCTTTATTTAATTTAACTTGTCTATTTTATTTGCAAGACATATCACCTAAAAAAACATCATTATTATAACCAACACCAAGGTACCATAACCGATACCAGGCATTCATATGAAAAAGACAATTTATGTAAAATAGAATAGGAAAATTATGCTATATATTCGATCTTCGCGCAAACCCCTCACAAAAAAATAGTGCTTTGGCACAAAATGAGATATTCTAAAATGGCAGTTGTGAGACATTGGAATATAGCAATTTTATGTGCAATTCGCAAATCTGTTTGTGCCTCGCAAAACCGTCTGCGCATTCACTACCAATATAGCAACTGCACACAACAGCCAAGCGAGAATGCAGAATGATGGACAGTCACCATTAGTAATGGCATTACCCCGACAAGCTGCTATCAATGGTGTTGTCACAGTATGTACCGATATGACAGCAGACGAGACCACACAATATATCGTGCACACATACATACGGACCATTCAAATACACAATTGGCTCCATAGCTAGGCGCTGAGTTTTCAAATTAATGTACTGATAAGCCACTGTTTTATTGAATACGGACAGTACTGTATCAAGAAACCTATATAGGTTTCTTTAAAGACCAGCTGATCCAACATAACTGTTATGTTTTTGTATTAAAACAAAAAAAGGCATTGGATACTGTCTTTTTCTGAATTATTATTATTTTTTTTTTTATATAAGTCATGCCGTGACAGTCTACTGTGGTAGCGCACTCTCTGATTTGTAAATATAACAAGTTCATTCCTCTGCAAAGTAAACAATCAGGCATTTTTATATACACAATACACACCCACTCTACTCACCCAGTTGAACATCATGATTAAGCCCAGTTTGTAAGGTTCTGAGTGTCGCCAGAATGCATTTGTTATAATAATTAATAATAATTAATTCTAAATACACTCCTAAAATGTTAATTGTAGCCTACTATGACTTCTTAATTAACAGTCTCTGCACAATTAGCAACATCAACATTCAGCAGACTGGACAGCTGCATAAAAATGTCCAGAAATTACAGTTAACAGAACTGTTTGTCCCACCTCAGCTAACTTATGATTGGACTGCTGCAGAGAAAATACAGGTCTTTGATTGGTTGATCGTATCACTCGTCTGGCTTTAGGAAAGCGTTAGCATGCCTTTCACAGCAAGAGTGCCCTGTCGATGTTTGGCTCTCGGAACAAGGTCATCATGCAGCATGTGACATAGATAAGTCAGCATGTCTCGGTCGAGACGATACCTGGACACGACTTGGTCATTACTGATATCCTCATATGTGTGCCAAGACCGGTATACACTTTCAGCATATCTTCGCCTATGTCAGGGTTGCTGTTGCTGGGTGTGCCTTGCATCATTCACATCCACACGTCGACGGACACGCTGCATGCTTCCCACGTTTCCTATTGTTGCCTGTTTGTAGTCAGTGCTGGAATGGTAGTGTGCGCGGAGTTAACGCAATCCTTTTACAATCCTTATTCTGCACGTCATAAACCTGGTTTTGTGCTTGGCGCATACCTTCGAACATACCAGGCTCAAGCATATTGTCGGCCACTCCCCCCATATTGTGCAATGCATACATTTTATTTCTGCACAGCGCAGAATGGATTATGATGCGCAAAAGGACATTTCGAATATGGCAACTTGGCACAACGGCCATTTGCGACGCGCACACCCCTCTGTGTGGTGCGCAAACCGTTCGAATATCGGGCCCAATATGTATGTATGTATTGTTAATGGTACATGATTGATGTTTTCACAAAAAAAGCAATTAAGTTAATATAATTTATAATGGGTGTCAGTTATTATATAAAGCCTGAAATAAAAAAAAGTGTATATTAAAAATTATTTTGTACTTTAGCAGAGTCGGGCAGACCAGCGTTTTTACTGCCCCTGTGATACCACTGTACTTAGGAGGAGTCTTTTCTGTGCTGTACCACACTTTATTTTACTGTGCTTCAATGACATTTACTATACTTTTATCCCAGGTTTCAACCCAAGTTTGAGTAATTTGGTTTTATTTACCCAGCGCGATGCTGTGTTCTTGGGGCACCAAGCCCAGACAGGTAACCCCTCCAGTGTGACCCCCCAGATTCCTCTCCTCCGAGGCTGTGGGAACGTGCCAGACCTTTACTGTGGTGTCCCGGCTGAGAGAGAGGAAACAAACAAATAAGCAAAAACAAAGAGACACCAAAAGACACCCAAACACACACAGGCGACACCCAAATACAGAGAGACACCCAGAGACCCCTAAATACACCCAAACATACAGACACCCAGATACACCCAAATATACACAGGAGACACCCAAACACAAAGACACCCAAAGATAAACACAGACCCCTAAACACACATACAAACACACAGACACCCAGAGACCCCTAAACACACAGAGACACACAAACAGACACCCAATCACACAGACACCCAAACACACAGACACACCCAGAGACATCCAAACACACACGAGCCACAGAAACACCCAAACACACACACAGAGACACACAAGCACACAAAGACACACCCAAACACAGACACCCAAAACAGACCCAAATAGAGACCCAGTGACATCGGAACACACAAACACACACAGAGAAACCCAGACACGCAGAGACCCCTAAACACACCCACACACACCCAGAAACACCCAAATACACAGAGACCCCTAAATACACCAACACACACCCAGAGACACTCAAACAGACACAAGGAGACTCCTAAACACACCCAGAGACATACAGACACGCAGACATACAGAGACACACAAACACACCCAGAGACCCCTAAACACACCCACACAAGAGACCCCTAAACACACCCAAAGACACGTGGACACCCAAACACAGACACACAAAGACACACCCAAACATACAGACACCCAAAACACACCAAACACAGAGACACCCAAAACACACCCAAACACACACACAAACAAACACAGACACCCAAACACACACAGGAACACCCAGAGACATGCAGACACACACAGACACGTAAACACACATAGAGACACACTGGTTCTCTGTTCTCAAAATAAGATAGCAATGCCTAGTAACCAACTCCATTAAAGGAATCTCAGGAAAATAGATGCAAAATAGAGAAGCAAGGTCATGTGGTGTAGGGATATCAGAAGTGAGTTAGGAATAGGACAGCGAGCAGTGATAGAACTGTTCCAGTGTCCTCTGTGTGCCTCACACAAGCATGCAACCACACACTCACACACACGCGTGTGCGCAATCACACAGATACATTGACACAGAGACAAAGTAACAGACACAAACATGCGCATGCAATCACACAGACA
Source organism: Polyodon spathula (assembly GCF_017654505.1). Taxonomy (NCBI): domain Eukaryota; kingdom Metazoa; phylum Chordata; class Actinopteri; order Acipenseriformes; family Polyodontidae; genus Polyodon; species Polyodon spathula. The sequence goes on from NC_054546.1 coordinate 24,977,320, forward strand.
GAGACAAAGTCACACACACACGCAATCGGAGAGATACACTGACACTGAGACAGAGTCAAACATACGCACAAACATGCAATCACACAGACACACACGCGCAATCACAGGTGACACACTGACACCAAGATAGTCACACACACACACACACACAGTACCATACAGTACCGGAGAGTCTCACAGTGACAATGTTTCCTCACTGCACAAATTTCTGAATTTAAAAGAAATTCAATGAAGACTACAGACCGAAAACGGCATTAAATTATTTTTCAGATAAAAAATAAGTTTCTTTTTTTTTTGTTTAGAAATGTGATATTTATCATCTTGTGATTATTTGTATCTTCAGGAGATCAATGGCACCGTTCAATGTTTCTTTTTTTTTTCACTAACAAATGGTTGTAGATGAATATTTAATTAAATGTGTTTTTAGCAAAAATAAACATATAGCATTTTAAAAACAACATTTGAAGTTCTAATTTATATTTATGTGGCTGAAATCAGTCCTTGACAAACGCTTACTTTTTGCTTTAAAAATGTTGTTCCTATCATACTGTAACTGTAAGCAAGTATTTAATGTTTTTGTACTAAAAGTCACTACTGTAAATTTACAGTGATTTTGCTGTCAATAGTTATACTGTGCATTGACCATGTGTTTAATATGATGTTCCACACCTCACTGCTTCAACACACAGCATTCCTTTTCAATGCATTTTCTATGAGAAATGTTTAGAAGAGCTGTGGCGGGTATACCAGCCATGTGCAGATTTTGTACTTGTCTTATTATTATTGAAATGTATGTTATGCATTGTGCACCAATGTTTTAGGTCCGCAGAGAAGGGTTAATTGTCTCCCCTGCCAAATCACTTCACGTGCATAATGTGGCTGAACCGATCGAGTGATTACCAAGCAACGGGGTCCTGGCACAGCTGTATATAAAGCGAACCAGCCGCTCATCAGGGCTGAGTGTTCAGGGAGTAAGAGCAAATATGTGAGTAAATATAACAAACAACTGCTACTCGTGCTGCTAGAAACCGTCATGATACTTGCTTTGGTTCAGTGTTTTGTATGTGTCTTTGTGACAAAGCGGCTGCGTGGATACAGGTGCAGGAGTGCATGACTGAAGCAGACAGAGATAATTGTAATCCAGTTTGGAAAGGGTTTTATTTAGAATTTCCAGGTCTGGCGACCAAACAATAATCCTCCGGCAATACACAACAATGTGTACTGCATGGGGTAAAATAGCAACAGGATTGCAGTCCCAAATAATAAACAATAATATCCAGCCCACAATAATACGTACACGGTCACCAGTCCTGGGTGTGTGCAGTAGTGCTCGTGGTGGGTGATACAAGTTTATTTTGCGACAGTGGTGAAGTGTTGTTCCGGCTTTGTGCTGGCCCAAGGTGACAGCTCTGGAAATGTGTTAGCCTTCTGGCAATTTATAAACATGACAAATTACTAACAGACAAAAAAAACAAAACACTCACGATACTGTTAGTCACTGGGGTCTCTCACACTCCTCCTAGGTTCTAACAAACAAAAGGGAAGGAACAGATTACGATTCTCCGTCCCCTTTTATGCGGATGTACATGACCACTTGGTAAACGATTGCAACCGCCTCTCCAAATTGTGGCTACCAGTTCGTTCCCTTCCAGGTCAATGCGTTATTGCAACGGAGTCTCGCCTCCTTCCTGGCTGGCCAACTTCCCTTGAACCCTGGGAAAGAACTGTCAGGCCAGCCCGTCCAAGGAACTCTGTTCTCACTGCTTAGCACCCTCACAGGTCGGGAGGGAGATTTACAACCAAGAATCATTGTATTTCTGTCACAGTCTTTACTTGGTTTGGTTAAGTGTTTTGTGTATGTGTCTGTTGCTTGGCTTGGTTCAGTGTTTTTGTATCTATCTGTCTGCTTGTTTAGGCCATTGTGCCTTTTTGTTTTGAAGTGTTTTATTAACTATTTTTTTGGTAATAAATCCCTGCATCGGCGCTTCACATCGCAGACTTTTGTGTGCCCTCTTGTTCACAGAGCTGTACTCGCTGTCATTGTGATCAAGTTCAGTAAATAATAATGCAGCTGGGTGAGGAGCGCTACAGACGAAACAGGATTTTATTTATTTTATATGTTCATTTTAAATCCACGATAACAAGAAGTGTATTTGACTATCATACACTAAGTGTAATACATATACTACATTAACGTAAATAATAATATGGTTTCAATATTAATATATAGACAATTACAAAAAAAAATGAGAAGTGGGTCATTAAAATTCCTGTTCAATTTTTTTTATATAAAAAGATAACACATTTTAACAAATATAATGGCTCAAAAATAAACTGCACAATAAATGCATGGATTAGTCACAAAGTCACATTAATTTTATTATTTCTATCACAAAAAATTATAAGTTTAGAAATGTACCTTTACTTTCCCTCCCTTTGTAGGCGGGGCAGTGAGCTAACATTAACCACTGTGATTACATGATAATCGTTCATAACAAAAAATAGTTTATTATATTAAATTAAACGGTACTAAAACTATGTGCTCATGAATGAAGTGCACACACAGGAAATGCCAACAAGTGTGAACCCTCCCTTTAATGTCTGAAATCCACGCTGCGCAGTAAAGGCGATATGAACCCTCCCTTTAAAGTTGTAAGCTACTTTTTTTTGGTCACCAACTTCCGTAACACACCCGGTATCTTTGCTTTGAAAGTATATACAAAGTGAACTTGCTGGCCACTATACGACAAAATATGATGTGACATGAACAAGAAAGAAAGAAAGAAAGAATATGCTTGCTAGGTTACAGCACCTGCCAGAGATGACATAATCATCCACCACGATGATGCACGTGATGATGTCACTGTGACCTTCCAACGACCTCAGACGAAAGCGGGCACCTTCCCATGATCCTTTGAGGGTCTTGAACCCAGATTCTAAACAAACAAACATACATGATACAACATTATACATTCCTAAATCCCATGGAAAGTATTAGTTCTAATGTAGTGCATTGGCATTGCCTGCTGTGTGCTGGGCAGAGCCTCGCTGTGCTGTACTGTACACAGGGCAATGCTGACAGGACCACACTATATACCACTATAAAATCCAGCTGATCAATTATAATTTTAAATGTTGATGTGATTTTATTTATTTTTCTCTCTCTGACCCGTTGTGGGTTCTTCAGACTTCCTCTTCTTGTCAGCAGGGCTATCCTTGCTCTTTGCCTGAACCAATCCTGATGGCCTATCAGGCAGATCCTGTGGCAGCACCCTCGTTATGTCCTCACTGTGCCTGAAAACAAACAAAGGTACAGAGGATGCATAGTCAATCATTGATTTTGCAACTAGGCAGACAAGCATTTGGGCTTCGTCAGTGTTATTGAGGTTCCTTTCCCTCCCCACTCTCCCCCGCTCTCTCACCCTCGTTTCATTGGTCCCTCTCTCTCTTTTTCTTCAGATGGTTCATCCACAATGCACTGCTCCACCTCCTCTTGTAGGTATCCCACAACACACTGCTTCTCCTGCTGATTTCCCACAAGGCTTTGCTGTTTTAGGAGATCAGCCAGTCGTTTGCGGAGCGCAGCTCTCCTGGCAAGCTGGGGGGACGGGAAGAGAGGTTGAGGGAAGTGCAGTGCAGGGAGATCAGGACCCGAGGACACAGTTAGGTGTAAATGAGCTTCTTTACACACAAGACAATCACTTTAATTGAAAAGATTCGAAGAGAAAGAAGGTGATACTGCTAGATAACCTTCTACAAGCCTTCATTCACCCTGTTTTCAGTGTCAGAGTCCGTCTTTTAGTATCAGTGCATTTGTGTTACTGTCAGTCAGTGTTTCAGAGTCGTGTGTCAGTGTTTCAGCATTTCAGTGTGTTTAGGTGTCAATGTCAGCGTCAGCATTTCCGTGTCAGTGTTTCAGTGTGTTTCAGTATCAGCGTTTCAGTGCCAGTGTGTTTCAGTATCAGCGTTTCAGTGTCAGTGTGTTAGCAATTCAGTGTCAGTCTCAGTGTTTCAGTGTCCGCGTTTCAGTGTCAGTCTCAGTTTGTCAGCGTATCAGTGTCAGTCTCAGTGTTTTAGTGTCAGCGTTTCAGTGTGTCAGTCTCAGTGTTTCAGCGTTTCAGTGTCAGTCTCAGTGTTTCAGTGTCAGCATTTCTCAGTGTGTCAGTATATCCGTGTCAGCGATTCAGTGTCAGTGTTTTAGCGTTTCAGTGTCAGTGTGTTAGCTATTCAGTATCAGTGTTTCAGCGTCAGTGTTTCAGTGATTCGGTGTCAGTGTATCAGTGTCAGCGTTTCAGTGTGCCAGTGTTTGTGTCAGCGTTTCAGTGTGCCAGTGTTTGCGTCAGCGTTTCAGTGTGCCAGTGTTTGCGTCAGCGTTTCAGTGTGCCAGTGTTTGCGTCAGCGTTTCAGTGTGTCAGTGTTGTGTGTCAGCATTTCAGTGTGTCAGTGTTGTGTGTCCCGAGAGAGAGCTCTGTATATACATATTTATTACACAACAGGCGCCTTTATTTACCTCAATACAGATTGTTATTAACGTCTCCAAGCACAGTGGTTTGAATCAAAATAGCTTTATTGCATTATCTTGACGTACAGTAATTTGTTGTAGTTGAATCACATTAGTAATAGTAGTAGTCGTAGTAGTACTATTTAAACGACCGTGAGGGGACTACTTCAGCCCTAACAGCCACGGAATTGTAATGAATTGAATTGGTGTCCATTTCATGTTAACCCGTGAAAGAGACAGGGGTTGCCAAATATTACGACGACCTATACTATCTAGCATCCACTCAGAAAAAAAAAGTGGGGAAGCCTAAGAAAGGGTTAAGCAGCACAGCAAACTCTGAAGAACGTATTGCCCCAAGGTAACTTCACATTTTATATCACACAAACTGCTGTATAAAAGTCTTAGACATGTTGCATTTTTCTACTCTGATGCATTATGAGCACCAACAATTTACTCAAAGTCTCCACTAGTGTTTTCTACTATTATAACAACCTTGACTTGCATAAAGAAGTAAAAACACTGAGTGAAAAAGTTTGCAATCACTTAATTAATTTTCAAGGTGTGGTATCCGAAGCATAACATGTTCAGAGAAACATCATCTGCAATTGACAAACCCAGGACTGGAAGACTCAAAAAGCTGTCTAAAAAGGATGAGCAATACATGAAGATAATATCCTTAAGGAATAGAAAAAAGACAAGCATTGAATTGGACAACAGAACTGGCAGAAGGCACAGGTGTCAAGGTCAATCATATCAACAGTACGAAGGTCATTATTGAAATCAGGACGGTAAAAAAAAAGAAAAAAAAAACACAGAATTTGACCTTAGAGGTCATAGGTCACAGGTAAGGTGATTTTTGAATAGAGAATAAGTGTTCCATAGTAACCATTACCCCATCTGCACTCAGTAAGGAGTTACAAGCTAGTTTTGCATTTGACTGAAGATTTTGAAAGTTTTTTTTAAAGAAATGCATCACATGGCCATATTGGTTTACGCAAACATCATTTAAAAAAAAAAAAAAAACGTCAATTGTATTGACACAGGGATGATACTTGTCAACTTGGAGTTAATCAAATAAACCACTTTTCAACCGAAGCTGTTTTAAATTTAAGAAAATGTAGGTCTGGTGTCCATCTTGATGATGCCTACCAAGTTAAGATTTAGTTGGCTAAACAGTTTGCGAACAGAATCAGTTTGATGTTTGTGGCATGCTTTGGCAAATTTGCAGTCATTTTGGTAGTAAAACTGATCACAGCAACTTCTGCTTCATAAACTTGAAGCGGGTTTGGTAGCTGATGACATATGCAAAGGTTTCAGATCAATCAGTTTCCCAGTTCCCACGAAGATTTTGAAAGGTTTTTCCAAAAAAATACGCCAGGCTGCCATTGAGACAGGAGACAGGAGCGCATTTTATTTTTGCATCTGAACTGTAATCTACACAGGATGATACCTGCCAAGTTTCATGTTGATTGGTTACACCATGTGTGAACTGGAGCAGTTTAAAGTTTTGGGTGGAAAAATGACAATAGAAAATATAGAAGTTGCAGACATTCACAGCAGAACAGGATATGGTTTCAAAATGGAAATCATACAAACATTTTGTAGGATAACGGTTAGTATTTTATAAATGCTGACTTAGTATTAATTGCAATAACTACTTGTAATTAGTTGAGAGAGTGCATTGCATGCTGTGGAACTTTCAGATGAATATTTTAAATACCCCGACTGTCAAATTTTTGTACAGCCCGAGATCACAGTAATATTGTGAAAAATTGGCAAATAGTAATATAAAAAGTGTGTAACTCTTAAAAAAAAAAAAAAAAAAAAAAAAAAAAAAAAATGTGGGCACACTATTTTTACCATTTTATGATTTACTGTTTGATGTGACAATAGTATTAATAAGTATATGTTGCAGGGTAAGGAAATTTATTTATTTATTTATTTTTAATCGGGAATTGTGTTTTCATGGTCAGAATCAGCCTCTGTGGGGAGTCTTTTTTCACCAAAGACTGTATTCTAAATTTCACCACAAGAGGGCAAACTTTCACCACCCCCAGTTAAAGACCAAACATACATTTTCTTCCTGCTGGTTAATGCAAAATACAGCAATATTTCATTTTCTGTTCTAATATGTACAGTATGTGTGTGTGTGTGTGTGTGTGTGTGTGTGTGTGTGTACAGTTCTGTATATGCCTGCATTTCAACAAGGTTATTTTAAGTAGACAAACACTACGGCAGAAAAGCTGCTCATAAAGCTGTAACACTCCTCCCCCTGGTTAACCTCTCTATACCTATCAAGGTAGGATATATCTGGGAGGACATGCACTGGATCACTAACCAATAGCATACCGCTGTCACCACCCAGAACTCCGGGATACTACAGATAAAAAGATAAGGTGCAATAGGCATAAGATTATTGCTGAAACAGTGAGCTACTCAACACTTCAGAGAAAAAGGAAGGGACAGGACCATAAAAAGTTCAAAGTTTTAATTTAAGTTATTCAAAAAATCACATCTACAATAAGAGACATATAAATACTATAAATAAAGCACTTAACTATCAGTCACTGTATTCTTCAATTATTGAGACCAGAACTTAACCACACTATACATTCCACTATTAAACATTCCACTATTTGCATAGTGCTCATATAAAAACACACCAGTTTTTGAAAAACCACAAAAGTCAAATCTAATAAAATTATAAAACATACAAAATTTGTAATTACATTAAATCCACAACAAATCAAAACCAATTTGTATCAATACACATCCTACATTAAATAATAAAACATAAACACTTCATATTTAAAACTACACCATTTAAAACTACTATGTGTAAAAATCACACGCACAACACACTGCGCTACTTCAGTATAATGTTTAGTAGGGACAGTATTTAATACAGGGTTAAAAGTAGGTTTAAGAAAGAGCTAAAGTTAATATTCCAATATAAAAGTAGTATTTATGAATCCGTGCATACACAACACACAACTGCTTTTATATAACGTTTACCAGGAGCAGTATATAATAAGAACATAAGAAAGTTTACAAACGAGAGGAGGCCATTCAGCCCATCTTGCTCGTTTGGTTGTTAGTAGCTTATTGATCCCAAAATCTCATCAAGCAGCTTCTTGAAGGATCCCAGGGTGTCAGCTTCAACAACATTACTGGGGAGTTGATTCCAGACCCTCACAATTCTCTGTGTAAAAAAATGTCTCCTATTTTCTGTTCTGAATGCCCCTTTTTCTAAACTCCATTTGTGACCCCTGGTCCTTGTTTCTTTTTTCAGGCTGAAAAAGTCCCTTGGGTCGACACTGTCAATACCTTTTAGAATTTTGAATGCTTGAATTAGGTCGCCACGTAGTCTTCTTTGTTCAAGACTGAACAGATTCAATTCTTTTAGCCTGTCTGCATATGACATGCCTTTTAAGCCCGGAATAATTCTGGTCGCTCTTCTTTGCACTCTTTCTAGAGCAGCAATATCTTTTTTATAGCGAGGTGACCAGAACTGAACACAATATTCAAGATGAGGTCTTACTAGTGCATTGTACAGTTTTAACATTACTTCCCTTGATTTAAATTCGACACTTTTCACAATGTATCCGAGCATCTTGTTAGCCTTTTTTATAGCTTCCCCACATTGTCTAGATGAAGACATTTCTGAGTCAACAAAAACTCCTAGGTCTTTTTCATAGATTCCTTCTCCAATTTCAATATCTCCCATATGATATTTATAATGTACATTTTTATTTCCTGCGTGCAGTACCTTACACTTTTCTCTATTAAATGTCATTTGCCATGTGTCTGCCCAGTTCTGAATCTTGTCTAGATCATTTTGAATGACCTTTGCTGCTGCAACAGTGTTTGCCACTCCTCCTACTTGTGTGTCGTCTGCAAATTTAACAAGTTTGCTTATTATACCAGAATCTAAACCATTAATGTAGATTAGGAATAGCAGAGGACCTAATACTGATCCCTGTGGTACACCGCTGGTTACCACACTCCATTCTGAGGTTTTTCCTCTAATCAGTACTTTCTGTTTTCTACATGTTAACCACTCCCTAATCTATGTACATGCGTTTCCTTGAATCCCAACTAATACCAAATTAGTCGCGGGCTTTAAGAAATTACTTCACTTAAATGCTTTATAAAAGTCAGTCACCAGACATATAAAACAAAGAGCAGAGAGAGAGAAATGTGAGAGATTTGAGATGTCAAATTACATTACTTTCGCTAATACATTTTAACGGGTAGTACCAAATACAGTAAGTATTTGGGGTCTACTCACATCTACACAACGAACACGCACTGACATATGCATTTAAAAATAAAATAAAAAACACGATAGTTTGACGGTTTAACATGTAGGCTAGTTAAATATAAACAGTTGACAAATCAGGACCATTTTTATGGTACATACAATGCTTGTAAATTATTATGGATATTTTTCTTATTTGCTGTTTACTGCGCAACTGGGATACTGAATAGGGTCTAACCACGCATGGAATTCAGAGAAAACCACGTAGAATATTGAGGTAAACGTTTTTGGGGGGGGGGGGGGGGGGGGGGGGTGCTTAATAAATACTGCAAAACTAACACTATAACTAACTTATTTTGTATCTGACCTGCCCACTCCCACAGTCGTCAAGGCGAATGAAAATAAATATTTGATCGCCGAGACCAATTTTGGTTACGACTGGCGGCCCACAGCTCACAAACTTGAGTGTTTAGCACTGATCTGTACAGTCTACTGTGCCCCCAGCATTTGAATAATGCTTTACATTACATCGATCAGCATGTGATTAAATACATAACCTTTACAGTAAAACATGGGTTACTTAAGATATATAATGGTAATTAAACCACATATATGCGTGCTTGTATGTCTAAACATTGTATATTTAGCGGTAACCATTAGTAACATTGAAAAACCCAAATCAAACTTGAGTACATTGTGATTCATTATGTCTCTCTTTACTGACACACAAATCAATAGTGCCGTTGTTTTTAACATCTATTAATAACATTTGTTAATATTTAAAACATCCTTTTCAGGCTCAGAAATTATATGTAAAAAAAATAAAAAAAGACAACACGTAGACAAGATCGTCTCTTCAGAAATTGCATTAATTTACTACAGCGTTACTCCTCACCACAGATACTTGTCTCAGGTAAGATTAGCCTCTAGTCACTGTGATTACTGCTTGATTATTGATTTGTACTGAGATCTAGAGGTATTGTGTTAAACCGTATTACAGCTGCAGTTTTGACAGAGCTAGGCTGACAGAAATATGTCCGGGTTTGGTCTGTGGAAAAGGTGGCAACTCTACAACGTTATTTTAAGTAAAGAAACAATAAGCAGAAAAGCTTTTCATACAGCTCCAATTATACAAAAATGTCCACTTTTTGGTGAGATTCTGAATACCTGTGCGATGTTCACCGTTACAATTGTATTTTATAGAGCAAGCGATTGTAAAGAGTTCTGTCTATACTTTTCATTACCTAAAATAAATTAGATGAAAGATTCACTCGCAAAGTTGCATACCCGCCCCCACCCCCCCATTCTGATTTTTAAACAAACTGTATTTGTCTGACTTGTACAGCTCATGTATACATTTTATTGTTTCGACTGCTTTGTTTTTTTTTTTGTTTTTTGTTGTTTTGTTTTGTTTTTTTTTTGAGTGGCTTTGTTTAACTAATGGCGTTTCACACAGACAAAAAAATTCAAGTTTACAGTAAATTTCTGTACAGCCAGAGACCACGGTAATTTAACATGGCCTTCCAGCCAGTAATCTGTGACACGTGCATGATGTGGGAGATCTGAGAAAACCCAGCAGAGCTAAACCAGGTTTAAATGAGTAAGTATGCGAGAAATGGAGCTGCAGGGGCTGACCACCTGAAGTTCTTGGAAGTTTTCACCCCTAACAGACAGAAAGCCACCAGGGAGATAGAAGGGGATTGAAACAGCTGGATCCAGATAGGCAGAGGCAGGAAAGAAAAGAAATGTAGTCAAACAAAACCACCAGAAATCAAAACATAAAACAAATCTGACCTACTTCAAAATGTAGACGATTGAAGCCCAGGAGTTAAACCTGGAGGAAAAAAAAAAAAAACCCACAGACTCAATATGGGTCAGAATAAAAAAACTCAAAAGGGCATAATAAGGGTAAGTTATAGACCGCCTGCGACAGGCTGGCTTTGGTGACGTCAGGCCAGGAGCAGGAACGAAACAAAAGGCAAGTACTGCAGTGCAAAAGGCATTGCGGCGCCATGATACAGAGGGGAGCTGCGTATACTCAGGAGACAGTCCGCACTGCAGGAACGACAACTACGTAACCCTAAAACTGCAAGCGGTGCTTGTGAAGGCAATGCCCAGCCAACTACGTAACCCTAAAACTGCAAGCGGTGCTTGTGAAGGCAATGCCCAGCCAACTACGTAACCCTAAAACTGCAAGCGGTGCTTGTGAAGGCAATGCCCAGCCAAGGCCGTATGAAGCAGCAGGAGTAGTCGTATGAATACCGGCTCATCAGTAGGTTAGTTTAGGGGATAGTAATCCCAAGTAATATATAGTAAGGGTTATGTAGTGTAGCCGGTTCCTGGAGTGGAACGCTTCATTTATAAGGCTAACACTCTCCCTGCGTGGCACCTTTTGTTTGTGGTTTTTGTGCTGCATTTTGTTTTGCCTTTTGTGCAGTTTGCTGCGTGTGTCCTCTTTGCGTTGCCATCACTGGTAGCGTCACATGATCGGTTTACCTTGTTTTGTGTTGATGAATCCTGCGCGCCTGTGCTGGCGTTTCAAATCCACCTCCCATGTCTCTTTGTATTGCCTAAGCAGTGGTTACCCACAGACGTGACAAGAACCGTCACACACTGCCAAATTCAGACACAGTTCTCAAAAAGCTTAGTAAATGTCTGTGAGATTCTTTGAGTGCTGGATGCAGAAGCAGACATCTCCTTTGTTTAAGAACATAAGAAAGTTTACAAACGAGAGGCCATTCAGTCCATCTTGCTCATTTGGTTGTTAGTAGCTCATTGATCCCAGAAATCTCATCAAGCAGCTTTTTGCTTATGTTCGTTTTATCTCTGTGGTGCATCAGTCACGCCTTTTTTTTTTTTTTTTTTTTTTGGTCTCACTCAGCCATTGAAAGGTTTTCTCTGCTTTTTCCAGAGAAAAAACAACTAGAGCTTTGTCTTTTTGATGTTCTTGGACAGCGTCCGACATCAGACTGGAGAGGGAAAATTGTAATGTCAGACCTGATCTGACATAGGACCGCAAAGGGTTAACCCTTTATATTACATATACAGAAATAACACTTATTTTTATTTTTTTAACAATGAAAACAAAAACGCTGATATTACCAGTAATAAAAAGTAAACCGTAATTATCAAATAAAAATCAAACATCAAAATGTGTGCCATTATCGACTTGCTCTGTGCCACTTATTGAAACCACTGCACATTTTTCTTGTGTTCTTTCTTTTGTTTTTATTTTCATAGCAGACCCAGCACATTTTTTGCGGTCTCTGCTTCCCTTGTGTTGGAGGGATAGTCACAAATGTGTATACACAGCTACTTTGCGCAGGCATTGTGATGGATCTGGCTGCCGCAGATGCCTGCTTTATTGCCTGCATCCAGTGCTGTGTTTTGACAGTATTTTGTCGCTTGTATCAAAATCCTCCAAAGCAACTTCATTCCCTTTGCTTATTATAGAAAGACCACGTATGTTGCCATGTTTAGCTTTCGCTAAAAACTACAACTAAACAAGTAAAATAATAAATTAAAACATATATAATATATATATATATATATATATATATATATATATATATAATATATATATATATATATACACACACACACACACACACACACACACACACACACACACACACACACACACACACACTGCCTATAGAAATTCTACACACCCTTGAATTTTTTTCACATTTTGTTGTGTCAGTGCCTCAGAGTTTCATACATTTAAATGAGGAATTTTTTCCACTTATCTACACACCATAATCCACACTTAAGGGGAAAAACATTTGAGAAATTATATATTTTAAAAATGCAAATCTATGAAAAAGACCTAGGAGTTTTTGTTGACTCAGAAATGTCTTCATCTAGGCAATGTGGGGAAGCTATAAAAAAGGCTAACAAGATACTCGGATACATTGTGAAAAGTGTTGAATTTAAATCAAGGGAAGTAATGTTAAAACTGTACAATGCACTTGTAAGACCTCATCTTGAATATTGTGTTCAATTCTGGTCACCTCACTATAAAAAAGATATTGCTGCTCTAGAAAGAGTGCAAAGAAGAGCGACTAGAATTATTCCGGGTTTAAAAGGCATGTCATATGCAGACAGGCTAAAAGAATTGAATCTGTTCAGTCTTGAACAAAGAAGACTACGCGGCGACCTAATTCAAGCATTCAAAATACTAAAAGGTATTGATAATGCCGACCCAAGGGACTTTTTCAGCCTGAAAAAAGAAACAAGGACCAGGGGTCACAAATGGAGATTAGACAAAGGGGCATTCAGAACAGAAAATAGGAGGCACTTTTTTACACAGAGAATTGTGAGGGTCTGGAATCAACTCCCCAGTAATGTTGTTGAAGCTGACACCCTGGGATCCTTCAAGAAGCTGCTTGATGAGATTCTGGGATCAATAAGCTACTAACAACCAAACGAGCAAGATGGGCCGAATGGCCTCCTCTCCTCTCCTTTCTTATATTCTTAACACAGCGCATCACCCAAAGAACACCATCCCTACTGTGAAGCATGGTGGTAGCACCATCATGTTATGGGGATTTTTCTCATCTGCAGGGACTGGTGCACTTGTCAGGATAGAAGGAAAAATGAATGGAGCAAAAGTACAGAGAAGTCCCTGAGGAAAACCTGCTGCCCTCTGCAAGAAAGCTGAAACTGGGATGGAAATTCACCTTTCAGCATGACAACAACCCAAAGCACACAGCCAAAGCTACACTGGAGTTGCTAAGGAACAAAAAGGTAAATGTGCTTGAGTGGCCCAGTCAGAGCCCTGACCTAAATCCAATCTAAAAATGTGTGGCATGACTTGAAGATTACTGTCAATCAATGCTCCCGAAAAAACTTGACAGAGCTTGAACAGTTTTGAGAGAGACATACACACACACATACACACACACTTAAGAACATAAAAAAAGTTTACACACGAGGAGGCCATTCGACCCATCTTGCTCGTTTGGTTGTTAGTAGCTTATTTCTATTTCTCTCTTGGCCTTTCTAACTTCCTTTTTGACTTGCGTTTGCAGTTCCGTGTACTCTTTCTGTGTACTTTATTTTTGGTTCCTTTTTAAACGCTCTGTAAAGTGCCTTTTTTCGCTGAATTTTTTTTTTTTTTTTTTTTTTTTTTTTTTAATTGATCTAATAAACCATTTTGGCAATTTAGTTTTATATTTAGATTTGTCTACTTTAGGGATGTAATTGTTTTGCGCCTCTAATACTACCTTTTTTTAAGAACAGCCATCCTTTTTCTGTGGATGTTTTCTCTATTTTACTCCAAACTACTTCTGTTAGTCTCTGTTTCATACCTTCATAGTTTGCTTTTCTAAAATTGTAAACCTTAGCTTTAGTCATTACTTTTGGGGTTTTAAAAAGCACTTCAAAATGAGACCATGTTGTGGTCTGAGTTAGCCAGTGGTTTTCTGACCTCTGTTTTAGTTATTCTGTCTTCGTTATTTGAAAAGACTAAATTCATTAATTCAATTTTATACAAAAGTAGCATAGAAAGTAAGAGACACATGAGGAGAATATTTTAGCAATCAGAACTGATCAATAATGCAATGTCATTAACCCGTTCCGGCCAGAACCCTCTTTTTATCACCAAAAAACTCCCGGAACACTGGGTTCCGAAGGTGCAAAGATGATGAAAATAACACGCAATACAACGAAGTAGGAAAAGTCACAGAATCAACCTTTTATTTCCCATTCCGTGCAATAAACAGCTTGATTAATAAAAGCTGCCCAGAAGTTTACACTCGTGAAAAAGTTATTCTAAGAAACCGTATTTCAGGGGTTCCAAATAGTATACAATGAACTTTTTTTAAACAGTAGGCTAAACAAACATAAACAAACGTTGAAATCTCGAAGGATTAATAAGGAATCCTAAAACTCCCAAAGAACCCCCATGGGTTCTAATCTATATAGCCTTCTATATAGGTTTTCTACATGGCTACATATTTGAAAGCCATATATTCAAGTAAATACCTCGTTGGTGACTAAACATCCCACTACTTATTAGCAATGAAGGTCATACTGTAGCGAGGGCTAAACTGGGTTTACAATATAATTTATGGTAGCCGGCTACGCCTCTGAAGGCACTACCTACAGATTTAGTTAAAGATTTTAGGTTGTTCGCACCAGGTTCTTCTATTTGGGCCAGAGGATAAGATCTTGACAAAGCACAACACAAACACACAATAAAAATGCCAGGGATGTAAAATAATCACATTTATTTAAAACATAATTAGTTTCAATTCTCCTATTGCATAAGCCAGTGCTGTCTGTTCGTTAGTGTTTCAGCCAAATACTCCAATTCGATACATTATTTCAAGGATTCAGTTTAATATAGCAGCATCTCATTTATAGCAAAATACATTATTGCATTTCTCTCTCCTATTCAGACACATACAGTACACACAGCACTAGACAAGACAGGAGTTTCCCAAATTAAACACAGACATAAAAACTAAACAGTCTGTTTGTTTAGTCTGTTTATTTAATTATGCATATGACACAATGTAATTTTTTTTTTTTTTTTTTTTTTTTTTTTTTTTTTTTTAGGAAAATGGGAAAATCAAGGTTTCTGTATTGGAAGCCATCCTGCGTAATATTAAAATATAAATTGTTTTGCTTTGTTTGCTCATTTTTCATTATGTTATAAACTACATAATTGTAAGGTAGTGTGTTTGCTTGCCTTTGCACTGTAATTGCATTGTATCAAATATGTACATTTATGAATATGTTAAATACATTTAAAAATATTTGTTTCTCATTGTAAGAAGAACCAAAATGTTGTGCAACAAATAAATGTTGTGAAACTGTTGCAGTTATATACATATGTTATTATTTTTTTTAATCACATACAACTGTCACAGTTAGGGGCTACCAGCAATTCCAGACCTTTGCAATTGTTCTACTTGTGAAAATACTGTTACTTTATCACCTCCTTCCCTGCAAAGTAGAAAGAAGGACTCACTGTATTACACTATAAAGAAAAGAAAAAAACAATAAAATATTAAGGCTGCAACAGTTTAAATGGTAAACGTGGATAAAACATTTGTTTAAAAAAATTAGTATACGTTTAAACCTCAAGTGATAAAAACTTACAGTAGTTTTGCCTTTTTACATTTGCATCAACCCCCAAACCCCCTCCTCTCCTATCCTAGCGTGGTGTTCTCTCATGTGATCGGTCCTCAACCATCAAAGTGATGTGCATTAATCAACTATTTCCTCTTATTGCGGTTGTAAAGACTGTAATAACGTGTCTGAACAACATTTCTAAATCTAAAAAGAAATGTCCCATTTGGGATTTTTCTGTAAAACTTGACAAAAGTACTGTCAGGTTTACAGTTTGTTCAAGCAGTTTAGTTTATCGGGAAGGCTCCACTCGTACAATGCTGAACCACCTTCTTCTGAGGCATCCACAGAGCATCAGTGAAGGATCAGTCCCTGCAAGCCAGGCACGGATTACACAATTTACCACCCGCGGACTTGTAACCCAGTAAAAGCTGAAAGATATCAGAACTAATTGCAGAAATGATTGCACGAGATTGATTTCGCCAGTTGCTGTCTTTCATTGAGCCCGATTACAAGGTACCATCATACCCATCTGTATTAAATCGAATACAGTTTGTATGACACTGAAAACTAAATTGCAAGAAACCCTAGATAAAGCTACACATGCAATTTTGTTCAAAACATAGCAGAATCTCAGAATCTTCACTGCAAAGTTGTAGCTGTTGTTCATGGTAATGTTTCAAACAGCAGAGGCTTGGTGAAATGAGCTGCGATGCTCAGGATCTTGGTTGCACTGCACACTGGCTACAGCTTGCCATTCAGGCTGGTCTTAAAACTGACTGCATCTCTCGCCTGCTTGGAGAAGCAGGACATCTTGTGGGTCACTTTAAGCACAGCACTTGTGCTTGGAACGCGCTTCAAGAACAGCAACACGTAATGAATCTTCCTCAGCATCCGCGTGTTCAGTATGTTAAAACAAGCTGGAACATCGACTTTCTCATGCTGGAGTTTCTCTTGGAGCAAAGGTGGGCAGTTTGTGCTGTCTTACGTGATAGGATTTGAAACTCATAGTTTTTCACAATTATGAGAGTCTCACGGCCACGCAATGGTTTCTCACGTTTGTGGGAACATGAGTCGAAAAATATCATGTTCTTTATGATGCCCGCGTTACAACGACAATACAAACAAAGTCGTCATATGGTAAGAAATAGCAGAACAATTGGAAATTGATGATATGTCTCTCTCTTTATTTCACCTTAATTTTTGGTCAAAGTTACCGGGAGCGCCACACACTGGTTTCCTAGTTCTGTAAAATGACGCTTTGTGTAATAATGTTTACCAGTAATAATATTAATAATAATAATATTAATTACATTCACAAACTAACTGAAGATTTATTAAAACTGAAAATCAATTTTAAAAAGTATATTAAAACTGACTCTCAGTATTTAGAAGTAAATGTGTATGTATTATTTTTCAATGATTTACGTTAAACCTAATCACTTATAAACATTCACTTTTAGTGTGTGATGTACCCAAACTATTTCTTTGTTTTATTTCGTCTCCACAAAAGAAGCAAAAGGAGACAGTCTTTTCTTTTCATGACTAGCTTACATATATATATATATATATATATATATATATATAATATATATATATATATATATATATGTCTAGGACTAGGTTAAGGTTTTTCAGCAATCCCAAGGTTTTTCAGCAGGTGTTTCACTGGTATGAACACTTAGGGGTTGACATTTACATGTTGCTAACTACACCCTGGTTATTCAAAACACAGTACACGCGCTATAGACTGGAGTGCAGATGTATTGCACAAACGCCATTTACTATTTGAACCTTTTCATAATTCTAGATAGGATGTATTTTTTTACGAATTCGACAAAGTACAGTGATTTATCCTGATCGGTTAAGTATACAGCACAATATCTTACCTTATCAGCTTCCTCGCAAGTCAATCCCCGTGGCAAAACCTCCAGATTCTCAATCTGACGTAGTTTCTTCCGTAATTTTCTAATTTCGGGTGAAAGGATAAGCGATCCCGACATGGCAGTGCCTTTACCGGCCAGCGAAGAAGCGAATCAGCAGAGAGCACAGTGAACCAGCAGCTCTACAGTGTTTAGTTACACTTACAATCGATGGGACTGAGCAGTGACGTGTCCGTTTTGTGCGCTGTTTTGACCTTACTGACAGGATGTGCATCACACAATCGACCTCACATACCGGGTAATTAACCCACTGTCGCGTCTGGAATTTATTTTTTATTTTTTTGTTCTTCCTCCTTGGTTTAGGTCAAGTTATTCATTATATAAACAACGAAATGCAATTCTCTGGCCAATTGTAACAAACTGAAAGGAGCGTACTAACTGGGGATGATTAGTACAGAGGACGATCTATATATAATATATATATATATATATATATATATATATATATATATATATATATATATATATATATATATATATATATATATAGCGCAGTATATCGCGTCATAATCAGATATTAATCCTACATCAAAGATCGTCTTCCAGTTCCATGTTTTCACTGCAGCCACTATTGTTTACTGCAGGGGTCGACAACCTTTCAAAAGTGGGGTGCCAGATCTTATTGAGTATACGTTTTAACATTCAAAAGGTATATATTTTTTTAAAAGCCTACATATTGTTATTTACAAATGAAATGATATATAAAGTAAATACATGCTTTTAAAATGCATTTAAGGTACACTTTAACATTAAATTAAAAGTCAGACTTACCAGTTTAGTGTGATCCTTGCCGATGTTTTTCCTTGTGGAGTTTTCCAATGTCTGGCACGTATTTGCATACTTTGAGCTGCACATTAGCTGAGATTAGACAGAGGGGCATTTAGAATGATGAGATGGGCCGAATGGCTTCCTCCCGTTTGTAAACTTTCTTATGTACATTCGAATCTCATCGACACTGACAGTACAACATGTCGATAGCTCTTTTAGATGTTGTAAGTAGCGGAAAGTCAAAGTTCAAATATCCAGAGAAAAAACTTCTAGTTTCGCAACAAATGCCTTCCAGGTTTCATAAAGAACCTACATTGTAACTGTTTTGGCAAAACTTGTTTATTCATGTCATGCCAATAAAGCTAATTGAATTGAATTGAATTGAACCAGAACCAGTTGCTCTGCACCCTGGAGACAGAGGTTGAGTTTGTTTAGGTGAGCGGTGATGTCAGTTAGGAACATGAGCTTCCACAGCCATTTGTCATCATCCAGTTCGGGGTAGTTTTGTCTTTTTTCCGTTAAAAAGAGCTTGTTTGCATCAAAACAGTTCACGAACCGCACCAAAACCTTGAAACAACTTAGCCACCAGACGTTGCTGTGTAGTGGAATGTCGTTAAAAGCACTGTCCATCTCCTTTAACAGTGTTCGAAACTGACTGTGAGTCAAAGCAGATGGAGCAACAAGGAAATCGTTAGGTTACCTACCGTAACCCTGGTTCCCTGAAAGAGAAGACAACCACCACCAGATAGGTATAGGATATTCCAGCCCTTCAGTTAGGTATTGCTGAGCTCTCTATACCAGAGCTGCCGAAAGGCCCATTTCCGGGATGATGCACTCGGTCCCACCCACCAAGGGAATAAAACCGTCACTCACGCGAAGATCCTCCTCTTTTTCTATCGAAACCATGAGGGCGTCCGAAGCGACCTCGCGGGTGGTGGTCGTCTTCTCTGTCAGGGAACCAGAGTTACGGTAGGTAACCTAAAGTTCCCTTTCAATTCGAAGACGACCACCACCAGATAGGTACGGGATAACCTATACCAAAGCCACCGCAAGGGAGAAGGAACGGCAGCAATTGAGGGACGCAAAACATTGTCTAACCCAAGGGTTAGCAGTGTGAACTTACACCCTCAAGTTACCACCTTTGCGCCTACAGAAGGCAATGCAAGTCCACGGTGCTGAACCAGTCACCTGGTCGGACAGACTGGAGGTTGTGACGGTGCGTCAGCATTTAGAACCTCCTTTCTTTTAAGAACTCGTTCAGGAGCCTCAAGTCTAAGATGGGGCGAAAGCCGCCATCTTTCTTGGGTACCAGAAAGTACTTCGAGTAGTATCCCTCTCAGTGGGAGATGGGGTCTACGAGACGAATGGCATTTTTGTACAGCAAGGCAGCCACTTCTTTTTGAAGTAGCGAGGCTTGTAGAGGGTCTGTCACTAAAGTATTTGTGACACCTCAAAAGGGAGGAGGTCCCAAGTGGAACTGCAGCCCAGGAGTCTGAGGTGCAAGCGCTCCAGTAATGCAGCTGTTGTGCCAAAAAGGGGGTCTGAGGCCGCCAGCCTTCAGGGGCCCTGGCTGGGCTGCTGAGGCTGGAGCTGGGCAGTTTGGAGTGAGTGTTTAGGGCGCTGGCCCTGACAACTTCTCCTCTGATGCTGGTTTGTGGACTGACCACAACCTGCATTCCCTCTGTCTGCCAGGGGGGCTCGGTTACCCACTCACGTGCCCTGAAGGCGATGCCTTAGGTCACCTAGCGGACCTGTGGGGACTTGGACTGATATAGTGACAGTTCGAGTCTGGGCAGCTTGCCAGAGGCTCAACCTACCCCACGCAGACGCACAGGGAGGGAGTAAGGCGGCCACCTGTCGGAAAGCTTTACGTTCCCGGAGTGATCTTTGTAATGTCAATTCCACAGCTGGCCCAAAAGTGTCCTGGGATATTGGTGCCTCAAGCAGCTGGCCTTATCCATTTCAGGGACCCTGGCTTGTGTCAGCCACAGCTGAGACATAACCAAGCTGGATAGGCTCCGACCATGGGCTCGCCCTTGGAGACTGGAGACCTACAGCAGCGTACTGGACAGGAGACAACTCATAAGAACATAAGAAAGTTTACAAACGAGAGGAGGCCGTTTGGCCCATCTTGCTCGTTTGGTTGTTAGTAGCTTATTGATCCCAGAATCTCATCAAGCAGCTTCTTGAAGGATCCCAGGGTGTCAGCTTCAACAACATTACTGAGGAGTTGATTCCAGACCCTCACAATTCTCTGTGTAAAATGTGTCTCCTATTTTCTGTTCTGAATGCCCCTTTTTCTAAACTCCATTTGTGACCCCTGGTCCTTGTTTCTTTTTTCAGGCTGAAAAAGTCCCTTGGGTCGACACTGTCAATACCTTTTAGAATTTTGAATGCTTGAATTAGGTCGCCACGTAGTCTTCTTTGTTCAAGATTGAACAGATTCAGTTCTTTTAGCCTGTCTGCATATGATATGCCTTTTAAACCTGGAATAATTCTGGTCGCTCTTCTTTGCACTAGAGCAGCAATATCTTTTTTATAGTGAGGTGACCAGAACTGCACACAATATTCAAGATGTGGTCTTACTAGTGCATTGTACAGTTTTAACATTACTTATCTTGATTTAAATTCAACACTTTTCACAATGTATCCGAGCATCTTGTTGGCCTTTTTTATAGCTTCCCCACATTGTCTAGATGAAGCCTTTTTTATAGCTTCCCCACATTGTCCAGAAGTGTTAAAGGGACTAGGAGCTCTTAAAATAAACAAATCCCCTGGGCCGGATGAGATCCTCCCAGTAGTACTCAAAGAAATGAAAGAAGTAATTTACAAACCGCTAACCAAGATCATGCAGCAGTCTCTTGACACAGGGGTGGTACCGACAGACTGGAAAATTGCAAACGTAATACCGATCCACAAAAAGGGAAACAAAACTGAACCAGGTAACTACAGACCAGTAAGCCTGACTTCTATTATATGCAAACTTATGGAAACTATAATAAGAGCCAAAATGGAAAATTACCTATATGGTAACAGGGTACTGGGAGACAGTCAACATGGTTTTAGGAAAAGGAGATCGTGCCTAACTAACTTGCTTGATTTTTTTGAGGATGCAACATCGATAATGGATAATTGCAAAGCATATGACGTGGTTTATTTAGATTTCCAGAAAGCTTTTGACAAAGTCCCGCACAAAAGATTAATTCTCAAACTGAACGCAGTTGGGATTCAAGGAAGCACATGTACATGGATTAGGGAGTGGTTAACATGTAGAAAACAGAAAGTACTGATTAGAGGAAAAACCTCAGAATGGAGTGTGGTAACCAGCGGTGTACCACAGGGATCAGTATTAGGTCCTCTGCTATTCCTAATCTACATTAATGATTTAGATTCTGGTATAGTAAGCAAACTTGTTAAATTTGCAGATGACACAAAAGTAGGAGGAGTGGCAAACACTGTTGCAGCAGCAAAGGTCATTCAAAATGATCTAGACAAGATTCAGAACTGGGCAGACACATGGCAAATGACATTTAATAGAGAAAAGTGTAAGGTACTGCACGCAGGAAATAAAAATGTACATTATAAATATCATATGGGAGATATTGAAATTGGAGAAGGAATCTATGAAAAAGACCTAGGAGTTTTTGTTGACTCAGAAATGTCTTCATCTAGGCAATGTGGGGAAGCTATAAAAAAGGCTAACAAGATACTCGGATACATTGTGAAAAGTGTTGAATTTAAATCAAGGGAAGTAATGTTAAAACTGTACAATGCACTTGTAAGACCTCATCTTGAATATTGTGTGCAGTTCTGGTCACCTCGCTATAAAAAAGATATTGCTGCTCTAGAAAGAGTGCAAAGAAGAGCGACCAGAATTATTCCGGGCTTAAAAGGCATGTCATATGCAGACAGGCTAAAAGAATTGAATCTGTTCAGTCTTGAACAAAGAAGACTACGTGGCGACCTAATTCAAGCATTCAAAATTCTAAAAGGTATTGACAGTGTCGACGCAAGGGGCTTTTTCAGCCTGAAAAAAGAAACAAGGACCAGGGGTCACAAATGGAGTTTAGAAAAAGGGGCATTCAGAACAGAAAATAGGAGACACTTTTTTACACAGAGAATTGTGAGGGTCTGGAATCAACTCCCCAGTAATGTTGTTGAAGCTGACACCCTGGGATCCTTCAAGAAGCTGCTTGATGAGATTTTGGGATCAATAAGCTACTAACAACCAAACGAGCAAGATGGGCCGAATGGCCTCCTCTCGTTTGTAAACTTTCTTTCTTATGTTCTTATGTTCTTAAGACATTTCTGAGTCAACAAAAACTCCTAGGTCTTTTTCATAGATTCCTTCTCCAATTTCAGTATCTCCCATATGATATTTATAATGTACATTTTTATTTCCTGCGTGCAGTACCTTACACTTTTCTCTATTAAATGTAATTTGTCATGTGTCTGCCCAGTTCTGAATCTTGTCTAGATCATTTTGAATGACCTTTGCTGCTGCAACAGTGTTTGCCACTCCTCCTACTTTTGTGTCGTCTGCAAATTTAACAAGTTTGCTTACTATACCAGAATCTAAATCATTAATGTAGATTAGGAATAGCAGAGGACCTAATACTGATCCCTGTGGTACACCACTGGTTACCACACTCCATTCTGAGGTTTTTCCTCTAATCAGTACTTTCTGTTTTCTACATGTTAACCACTCCCCAATCCATGTACATGTGTTTCCTTGAATCCCAACTGCGTTCAGTTTGAGAATTAATCTTTTGTGCAGGACTTTGTCAAAAGCTTTCTGGAAATCTAAATAAACCATGTCATATGCTTTGCAATTATCCATTATCGATGTTGCATCCTCAAAAAAATCGAGCAAGTTAGGTAGACACGATCTCCCTTTCCTAAAACCATGTTGACTGTCTCCCAGGACCTTGTTACCATATAGGTAATTTTCCATTTTGGATCTTATTATAGTTTCCATAAGTTTGCATATAATAGAAGTCAGGCTTACTGGTCTGTAGTTACCTGGTTCAGTTTTGTTTCCCTTTTTGTGGATCGGTATTACATTTGCAATTTTCCAGTCGTCGGTACCACCCCTGTGTCAAGAGACTGCTGCATGATCTTGGTTAGCGGTTTGTAAATAACTTCTTTCATTTCTTTGAGTACTATTGGGAGGATCACATCCGGCCCAGGGGATTTGTTTATTTTAAGAGCTCCTAGTCCCTTTAACACTTCTGCCACGGTTATGCTAAAGTTATTGAAAACTGGATAGGAACGGGTTGACATGTGATGCATGTTGTCCGTATCCTCCTTTGTAAAAACTTGTGAAAAGTAATCATTTAATATTATTTTTTTCGTCGTCTATGATTTTGCCATTTAATCTGTTAGACATTTAACCTTCTCTTTGAATGTTCTCTTGCTGTTGTAATATTGGAAAAACATTTTGGAATTGGTTTTAGCCCCCTTAGCAATGTTCATTTCTATTTCTCTCTTGGCCTTTCAAACTTCCTTTTTGACTTGCGTTTGCAGTTCCGTGTACTCTTTCTGTGTACTTTCTTTTTGGTCCCTTTTTAACGCTCTGTAAATTGCCTTTTTTCGCTGAATTTTTTTTTAATTGATCTATTAAACCATTTTTGCAATTTAGTTTTACATCTAGATTTGTCTACTTTCGGGATGGAATTGTTTTGCGCCTCTAGTACTACATTTTTGAAGAACAGCCATCCTTTTTCTGTGGATGTTTTCTCTATTTTACTCCAATCTACTTCTGTTAGTCTCTGTTTCATACCTTCATAGTTTGCTTTTCTAAAACTGTAAACCTTAGCTTTAGTCATTACTTTTGTTTTCCCATTTTATATGGGAAAGTTGAAATCCCCCATTAGTATGGCTTCTCCTTCACTTCACGCATTTCTAATGTCATTGTACAACAAATTATTTTGCTCACCGTCTGAATCTGGCGGTCTATAGCATGCTCTTATTATTATGCCCTTTGAATTTTTGTCCGTTATTCTGACCCATATTGATTCGGTTTTATTGTCTTTGTCCAGGTTTAACACCTGGGCTTCAAGACTGTTTCTTATGTCTAGCACTACCCCTCCACCTCTTCTGTCCTGCCTGTCTTTCCTATACAGTGTATACCCACAAATATTATATTCGTCCCCATCACTCTCAGGCAACCAAGTTTTTGTAACACCTATCACATCAGTTACTTGTTAGTTTCATAGTTAATTTTGTTTCTGATACCTCTAGCATTTAGATAAATACATTTAATGGTTGTCTTACCTGAGTTGTTGTCCTTCTTTCGATGCGGTCTCCCTTCTGTTTTTTTGTGATTTCTCCCCCCTTCCTTTCTAGTTTAAATGCTTCTGTATGCTGCAGAAGTGGCTGCCGTCTGGATTGAGCTAAGTAGGGTAAATCTCTGGGGTCTTCTAGTGGGTACCTTCCATCCTCTGTGTTTCATTGACTGGCCCACGACACCTCAAGAGGGCTCAACAGTGATTCTGGCATCCCAGCATCACCCCCCTCCATCCCCCACTCAGCTCAGCCCAGCTTACTTACCTGTACATCAGCGTTGCTTTCTTTATAATGTGCTTGAGATCCCCATCCAGAATCTTTCCGTCTCAACCACAGCCAGTTGCTGCTCCTTTCTGCTGCTACAGATAAGTACTTCACTGTGCAACGCAACTCTTGGCCACTGAACCCGACATCTCTGAGAAACCGGGTTGTAGAGTGTGCCACAAATCCTCGACCACCCACCTCCACTGGGTAAACTCAGACTCTCCATCCTCACTGTTCCACTTCAGCAGATAGTTGAGCATACCAAAGTTTCTTCCTCTCATACACCTCATCCACAGCATCTTCCTATGGCACTATTAACTCTACCAGATGAACAAGGCATGCTGATCCAGACCACAAGACAATGTCTGGTCGAAGGTTAGTGGTGGCAATCTCAGGTGGAAAAATAAGCCATTGACCAAATCTGCTAGCATCTTCCAGTCTCTTGCAGCTTCAGGTTGTCCTGAGCAAGGCTTAATTTTAACACCTTTTCTTGGTGGTTGCTCTCCTGGACGGAGGAATGTTGTCTTTTGTGTGTAATGCTTTGATGGAACTGGTGGCAACTTATTGGTCAGGTTACGCTTGTCTTCCAATGCTAAAGCCAAACATCGTAGCATCTGGTCATGGTGCCAAGTAAACCTTCCTTGGCTAAGACCCACCTTACATCTTGTCAAAATATGCCTTAATGTTGCAGGTCAAATTATTATATCTTTTTTTTAAAACTGAGCGCACAGACGTTGATGTAACAATCTGCTTTTGACATCCTGATGAATAGGACAAAGTGATTTCCAGGGAGTGAGGTCAGAGTGCCCCAGGCCGATGGCCGGGAAACCGGAGATTAATGGGACTGAAAACTCGGAGCAGTGCAGTAACCCAAAGAAAGCAACTAGGCACAGAGCTTCCATGACAATGCATTCGAAATGGTGAAGCAGCCGCGATGGAGGGAGATGAGGCGAAGGAGGCTATCCAATGAGATTGGTTGTCTTGATGGAGAGGCGGGAGGGAGGCTCTCAGGCAGATCTCTGGGATTGAAAGGAGCATGGGGGGGACTGGAGGCGGAACTGGTGCTGGATACGTGAGAGGTAATTCCCTATGGAGGAAGGGGCCAGGTTAAGGGATAGCCTGAGGTATGTGATAAAGGCAAGGAGTTGCTGAAGGTTATAGGTGGTGAGAGAGATCAGATTCTGGGCACAGAATGTGGTGAAGGAAGACCAGATGGTATAAAAGGAAGAGTGAGTGGGAGAGGCTAAGGCATTCTCCCTGAAGTTGTGGGCCTACTGGAGGAGGCCAGAGAGTGTGGAGTTTAGTGCAACACCAGTTGATTATTGAAAGGAGGAACTTGCCGTGGGTTGGGGACTGCTGGGACCAGGCTGTAAAACTTGTGGACCATCACACAACCTCCACCATGGTTAACTTTTTTTTTTTTTTTTTACTGCAAGGTGTAGTATTAGGTGGTAAATTTACTTCAGCTGGCCAAAGTCCAGTATCTGGGTGCACGGAATGGTTCATAAGACCTCATGGTTGATATAGCTTTACGCTCCAAGTCTATCCATTGTAGTCCCCTTGATGTCCTGGTAACTTGCTTTTTTTACCCTTTTTTCTTCACCGGTAAAATCGACTGGTGCTGTCACGGTAAGTTTGCAGGATGGACTCTGTTCCTTCAGGAGTCCTGCAGAGGAAGTGCTTCACAAGAGCAGTTAGACATAGTACTTCCATGGTCATCTCATTGAATGGACAGGAGCAGCCTTTTCTGAGGGTAGAGATTAAAGAGTGAAGGATATCTATTGAAATAGGGAGCTGGGAAGGAGCAGCAGGGGGGGGTTCTTGAGGATCTCTCTGAGTGTCAGGTGAACTGATGGGATGAACAGGAGTGTTGGGAAAGGGACGGAGTTGAGGCGTTAGAAAAACTGAATTCCGAAGATGTAGGCTTTAATGACAGTAGGGGCTAAATGATGAGAATCCAGTTATTCAAGACAGATTCCTTGTACCACGTCTCTCATGTATTAATGTTGTAGTATCTGAGAGGATGAGCGGACATATGACTAATTTGCTGAGTAAGTCAAGCGCCCCTTATTTATTTATTTTTTTTATTTTTTAAATCTGAGTATTGAAGGAAAGCTGGAGTGTTGCAAGCTCTGGAGAAGAGCAGTTGCAGATTTAAATAGTAAACTAAAGCAACTTTTGCATGCTGCAGTAGTGATCAGATCTGAAGAGGGAGACGAGATTTGCTGTAGTGAGGAGTGATTAACAGTAGAGGTGAGATCTGTTGAACAGGTAGAGATCTGAGGGAGTAAACGATGGAGTGGTGTCTGTAGTGTGCAATGGCTTGCTATAGAGAGCAGAGAGCTGCTGAATGCGGTGGAAATTGGTATTTGAGAGTTAAGGTGGTTTTAGATGATGTCAGAGATGGGGCTGTGTGACAAAGACGGCTGTAGCGGGGACGTCAGACCAGAAGAAACATACAGTACTGTGAGATGAAATGATAAATGGATGCGCTGGTGCACGGTTTATTATTATTAGAAAATAAAACGGTTGTACAAAAATCAGGACATGGCACTTGACGCCAAAATTAATAGACAAACAAGATGGACTAACACTTAAACTGTGGACTAACAGACAAACACGGTGAGTCAAAACTACAGTAATATATTTACTTTGTTTAGTTTTCTCGTTTTGAATTCTCTCCTCTCCACATCCATTCTCCACTCACCAAACACACAATCCCAACTGAGTGAAAACATGCTGCTTTATGCAACTGTACCAAGACTCGACTGTTAATCAATTATTCAATTGGAGCCTCGGTACAACTGCACGTGAATTAATGAAGTGCAATTTCCCGTGCTCACATATTATTACAAATATCCATTTTAAACACTTGTGTGCATAACCCATATTATATCCCCATGTACCAACTACAATAAACCAACATTAACACACTACACGCAACATACAACACAGAAATATACACAGGGGCAGGGCAACCACAGGCTGCGTTTGGGCAGAGATGAAGAATGCATAGATCTGAGGCCGCTGCAGAACATGAGAGGATGAGAATCCGTTGCTGTGAGGCTGCTGCAAAACCTATTGATTTGATCAGAAGCAGTCTATTGCGGTGTAGGAGGACGCTTTGACTGAAATGTTGATAATCGGAGGACATGGTTTCGTACCTGACCGGCAGCTCATACTGAATGAAGTAGCTTTGAAAGTTGTATTAAGTGCCTTGATGAAGTTGGGGGCAAATGAGGAAGTGCAAATCCAGGAAAGAAGTAGGTTGCAGGAATGGTCTGATGCTTAATGTGACAGTGGATTCTTAGCATCTCAGAAAGCTAATGGCTTCATGGCTTTAAAGCTTGGCTTCATGACCAGGTCCTGAAGGGAGGGGTTTGGATATGAAAAATACAAGTTAATATATGTAGCAAAAAAAGGTTAAGACAGGAGGGGAGTGAGAATCACTCGGAGTGACAACGAACTGCAGGAATTGATAGAAAGTTTGGAGTGTGCGAGATTCACAGCGATAGCAAACCAGCGTAAATTATGTAGAGCTTGTGGTGTTATGCTGCTGTCTAGAGGTTGTGATTGGAATTGCAACTACTGGCTTCAGTGAAGCAGGGCAGCATATATTTGGTTATTGCGATTAAAATCCTTGTCTGTGTATA
Organism: Polyodon spathula; assembly: GCF_017654505.1. Lineage (NCBI taxonomy): Eukaryota > Metazoa > Chordata > Actinopteri > Acipenseriformes > Polyodontidae > Polyodon > Polyodon spathula. The sequence goes on from NC_054546.1 coordinate 25,006,078, forward strand.
AAACATTTGCTTTAGATCAGTTCTGTGATGTATATAAATAAGTTAAAGTGGTCTACAAGCGGAGCCTGTAGTATTTAGATGACACAATTCGGCGAGTTGAACTCACTCTCAAGTTGCAAAAGCGGAGTAGCAGGAGCCAGAAGATGGCAGTAGTGAGGCACAGGGTCGCAGTGCCTGTTAAAGCTGCCTGGTCGCCATGGCAACTTACCACTCACAACAGTCACTCAATGAGGCATTGCTTTGGTAACCATGGTCTGTGAGGCGCCGGTGGAAAAGAGTTGCAGTTCCCTTTCAATTCGAAGATGACCACCACTTACAGTGGCTCTCAAAAGTATTCACCCCCTTTGCTATGACACACCTACGCTGAACAAAAATATAAACGCAACATGTAAAGTTTTGGTCCCATGTTTCATGTCGTGAAATAAAAGATCCCAGAAATTTTCCATACACACAAAAAGCTTATTTCTCTCAAATTTTGTGCACAGATTTGTTTACATCCCTGTTAGTGAACATTTCTCCTTTGCCAAGATAATCCATCCACCTGACAGGTGTGGCATATCAAGAAGCTGATTCAACAGCATGATCATTACACAGGTGCACATTGTGCTGGGGACAATAAAAGGCCACTCTAAAATGTGCAGTTTTGTCACACAACACAATGCCACAGATGTCTCAAGTTTTGAGGAAGCCTGCAATTGGCATGCTGACTGCAGGAATGTCCACCAGAGCTGTTGCCAGAGAATTGAATGTTCATTTCTCTACCATACGCTGCCTCCAACGTCGTTTTAGAGAATTTGGCAGTACGTCCAACCAGCCTCACAACCGCAGACCACGGGTAACCACGCCAGCCCAGGAGCTCCACATCTGGCTTCTTCACCTCCGGGATCGTCTGAGACCTGCCACCCGGACAGCTGATAAAACTGTGGGTTTGGACAACCGAAGAATTTTTGCACAAACTGTCAGAAACCGTCTCAGGGAAGCTCATCTGCGTGCTCGTCGTCCTCACCAGGGCCTTGACCTGACTGCAGTTCGGCGTTGTAACCAACTTCAGTGGGCAAATGCTCACCTTCGATGGCCACTGGCACGCTGGAGAAGTGTGCTCTTCACGGATGAATCCCGGTTTCAACTGTACCGGGCAGATGCCAGACAGCATGTATGGCATTGTGTGGGCGAGCGGTTTGCTGATGTCAACATTGTGAAAAGAGTGCCCCAATGGTGGCAGTGGGGTTATGGTATGGGCAGGCATAAGCTACGGACAACAAACACAATTGCATTTTATCGATGGCAATTTGAATGCACAGAGATACCGTGACGAGATCCTGAGGCCCATTGTCGTGGCATTCATCCGCCGCCATTACCTCATGTTTCAGTATGATAATGCACGGCCCCATGTTGCAAGGAGCTGTACACAATTCCTGGAAGCTGAAAATGTCCCAGTTCTTCCATGGCCTGCATACTCACTAGACATGTCACCCATTGAGCATGTTTGGGATGCTCTAGATCGACGTGTAGGATAGCATGTTCCAGTTCCCGCCAATATCCAGCAACTTCGCACAGTCATTGAAGAGGAGTGGGGGAGGGGGGGGGATGCAGGTGAGCAATGATTAGTTGTAGTGATTGTGAGATTAAAATGTTTAGAAATGGAACCAGCATCAAACATTTTTGAGCTACTTTTTCCTTTAAGTCTGTATTTCAAATAGGTTTATTTGTAGCTTTTATTGCTGTGGACTATTGGTTGTCACTATAGCTGCTGTTCTGTCTCGATGGCAACATGCTGTGTTATTCATTTTCAAAAAGGGAAACTCAGGAAAGAACACTTTACAGCATGTTGATGCAGAGTCGTTATCGGCATTAAATGAGATGAGATGTTGGTGTGGTTAGATGTGCATACCACGTGAAAGATTTCTGGGAACACGGCTGGATAAAAATCTTGTATACAATAGTATTATTGCCATCATGGTAGCATACCTTGAAACTGAAGATGTCACTTCATGGAGATGAAGAAAAGCATTCCGTTGCCTCTTCTGCAGCTGTAGAAATATTGTACTTATGCTTTAGCTAACTATGATATCGGATGGTAAACTTTAAATTTTTTTAAAAGTTTTTTTTTTTAAAGATTAAAAAAAAAAAAAAAAAAAAAAAAAAAACGCCACATTTAAAACAATCGAGAATTAAAAATATTTAACTATGTCATATATGTTATATTAGGCGGGCCTATATAATAAACAAGTGATAACTTGATATTTGTTTTCGTAGTAGTGCCGACAGCTGAGAGACTACAAACTCCGGGTGAGATTTTGTGCAAACAGCAGATCCCACAAGAAGATAGTCTGAACACGAAGTAAGCTATAATAATAATAATAATATGGGGGTTTATTTCATTCATACTTCTCTCATGCAGTGGTTTCATTTGAATGGTAGTTTTATTTTAATTTGTAAATTCTGTTACGTGAATACATTTTAATTAAGATGCGTATTTGTCCCAGTGCTATAAAGAAAACAATTGCGTTGTGTTCGGTTTTGCCAAGATCGTAATATTGTTACTGCATCATATAGCTCAGCTGCATCAGGACCTTTCTACCACAGAATAGAATATGTTAAAAAAAATGCATGAGGTAAGTAGCTTATGAACAGCAAGTGCAATTTTTTTTATTATTATATTAAATTATATTGTATTAACTTAACGCTGCCAAATGTTAAATTCATATGTTTTTACATATCATGTATCAAACTGTACTGAGTTTTGTTTTATTTGCTATTTATTAGTTACTAGCTGTTTTTTTTTTTTTTTTGTTCTCAGTACAATTGCAGATGTGAAAGGGAAGTGTTCTCGGTACACTTGAACAGATGGAAGTGAACTCAGTACATTTCCAGGTGTACTCCACAGAAGAGAAACGATCCGAGGAAGTTTCCGCTGAAAAGCGCCGAACACACTTGGTAAGTGCACCATACTCGGTACCAGTGTGAAGGGGGTTGAGAACGTTCAGTAGCACAGTTCGTTCTAAAAAAAAAAAAGAAAATCAATAGCAGTTCTGTTGTAAGGGGGAAAAATGAATAAAAAAATAGTTTGCAGAAAATATATGCTCTTCAAGAAAGTACGTGAGTCCCGTTTCAAAAACAGTTCAAGACCATATAGTATACATTCAGTCCCTTCTTTGTTTTCAAATAAATATATACTTCACTTAAGAGTTCACCTTTTAACATGGTGTGAGGCGAGAGTGTATTAAATGGAATGTCCAGACAGTAATTTATGTGTACAGAAATAAAATAATTTATTTTTATTATCTATACACAACAAAATAATTAAATAACAAAAGAAAACAAAATGGTGTGAGGGAAGGAGTGCAGGGGTGAAATCCAAAACAGACCGTGAGAACTCGTCTTTAATCGTTTTCGTGGCGACCCATACATAAACAAAAAAAGACAAAAGAAATGATAGTGTTTTCAAAAAATCCCGCTGCACCAAACTAGTCTCTCCCTCCACCCGTTACTCTGCCTATTTTACTTTCGGACCAACCCCGAACACAGTAGTACGTTCCCTTTAGTATGTAATGTCCCGCCTCTGTAGTCAGTGGAACACCAACTGACAAGTGTCCTTATCCTTCACTTGACTCCAGTGGTAGGAATTTACATACTCGTACTTCTGCCCCTCACCAAGGTGCCGCCCCTCAAAAAGATGACTTTTGCCATGGTCACAAGATCTTGGTAAGGGAAGTCCCGAGTTGGTTTGATGCCATCTACTGTCGGGAGGCTGAATCACAGACTGAAATCCCTTTGACTCATCACATATCCCACCCCTCAGAGTGGAGCCGAAGGAACACTCGGAAACCTCTAACCCTTCCCTTTTCCCTCCTTCCTGGGAAAAAAAATCAGCGTAATCTTTCCTTCATCGTGTCTAACCACTTTAAAGAAGTGTGATCTGTGATGAGTACAAAAGGTCATCCCAGAAGATAGTATTTTAAAGATTCCACTGCCCATTTCACTGCCAGGCATTCTTTCTCCACTACCGAATACCTCTGTTCTCTGGGCAGTAACTTCCGACTGATGTATAGTATCGGGTGTTCTATACCATCTCTCTCCTGGGACAGAACCGCCCCCAGACCAGTCTGCGATGCATCTGTCTGCAGGACGAACTCTCGGCTGAAATTCGGGCTTATTAATGCTGGGGCCTGACTCAAATTAGTTTTAATAGATTCAAAGGCTGTTTGACACTCTGCACTCCACTTAATTTTATTTGGAGTGTTCTTTTTAGTGAGATCAGTGAGAGGGGCGGCTATAGTGGAAAAGTGTGGAATAAAGCGGCGGTAATAACCAGCCAACCCTAACAGTGATCTCACCTGGGTTTTCGTGGTAGGTACTGGTGAATCCAACAAAGCCTGGGCTTTTGAGACCAACGGTTTCACTCTACCCTTACCCATTATGAAACCTAAATATTTAGTTTCTTCTTTTCCAATAGCGCACTTTGCCATGTTCGCTGTGAGCCCCGCCCTCCTCAGAGACTGTAAGACAGCTTCTAATCTAGTCAAATGTTCTCTCCAGGAAGAACTATAAATGACTACATCATCGATATACGCAGCTGCATACTCTCGATGAGGTTGTAAAACCTTGTCCATTAGTCTCTGGAAAGTAGCAGGCACTCCATGAAGTCCGAACGGCATAGTACAAAATTGAAAAAGACTCTCTGGGGTTGAAAATGCCGTTTTCTCACGAGAGGCTTTCATTAATGGAATTTGCCAATATCCTTTCGTCAGATCCAGAGTTGAAATAAACCGAGCTCGCCCCAGCTTGTCTAAGAGTTCATCTACTCGAGGCATGGGATATGCATCAAACTTGGAGATAGCATTCACCCTCCTAAAATCGATACATAATCGTAGTGACCCATCTGGCTTGTCTATTGGTACTATTGGGCTACACCACTCACTTCGGGAAGGTTCAATTACCCCAAGTTTCAACATACACTCCACCTCCCTTCGAACAGAATCTCTCCCGACTTTCTGGAATGTGATACGGTCTCTGTCTAACTCTCAGACCTGGGGGAGTGATAATAGCATGTTCAATCAAATGCATTCTTCCAGGCACGTTAGAAAACACATCACTGAACATATTAATTAGATTGCTTACCTCTTCACGCTGATCAGGAGTTAATTGTTCCCCCATCGGGACCTCAATTGCTGACTCTGGCTCAATTGAGGGTCCAAAATCCTCTCCCTCCTGTACAGGAGATATAAAATGGACTTCCCGTTCTTTCCACGGTTTCAGGAGATTAACATGATAAATTTGACTTTCTTTCCGACGCCCAGGCTGTCGGATCTCATAATTGACTTTACCAATTGCTCGAATAACCTGAAAGGGACCCTGCCATTTAGCAAACAACTTAGATTCCGATGAGGGCAACAATAACAACACTTTATCTCCAGGTCGAAAGTTCCGAATTCTTGCATTTTTATTGTAGCTTTGTTGCTGCTTCTGCTGTGCCGCTTTGAGATTGTCATGTGCCAATCGACCGACTAATTCTAAGCGATCGCGTAACTGCAACACATATTTTACTACATTTTTAGACTCCTTTGACTGTTCTTCCCAGCCTTCTCTTATGAGATCCAAGATACCCCGCGGCTGCCGACCATACAAGAGCTCAAACGGGGAAAACCCCGTTGAGCATTGTGGTACCTCGCGAACTGCAAAGAGCAAGTAGGGAAGCAGTTTAGCCCAATTGCGTTTTTCTTGATCTACAAAGCGGCGCAACATATTTTTCAAAGTCTGATTAAATCGTTCAACAAGCCCATCCGTTTGAGGATGAAAAACTGAGGTTCTAATTGAACGGATTTTCAATAATTTATATAGTTGCTGAATACAGTCTGACATAAAATTAGTGCCCTGATCAGTGAGAATTTCTTTCGGGATTCCCACCCTAGAGAATATTTTTACCAATTCATTCGCTACAGCTACTGCATTCATAGAGCGTAAGGGAACAGCTTCTGGATATCTCGTTGCGTAGTCCACTACTACTAAAATATACCGATATCCTGACTCTGTTCCCTCCAGAGGGCCTACTAAATCTACACCAATCCTTTCAAACGGTACCCCAATAATTGGAAGTGGAACCAGAGGTGCGGGGCGAACTGACTTAGGGGCAGCTAATTGACATTCAGGACACTCCGATACATACTTCCGCACAAGACCATAAACCCCAGGCCAAAAAAAACGGGCCAGAATTCGTTCCTGAGTCTTTTCAGTTCCCAAATGACCTGAAAATGGAATGTCATGCGCCAATCTCATGACTTCTGACTGAAAAGGCCTAGGAACCAATAACTGTTTTACGAGCTGTCCCGTCCCGGGAGCCCGGGTTATTCTATATAATAAGTGCCCAGATACAGAAAAATGCGGAAATACCACCGGTTGTCCTTCCTGCATATCCTTCCCCTCGATATATCTAACCTGTTTCCAAGCATACTGTAACGTGGGATCATTTTGTTGTTCATATCCCAAGTCAATATCTCGGTCCCAATGGTTAGGTACACAGAGAGGAGTGTCTTTTATTACATGACCTTCCACCTCAGTAACCTCGCAGCCCCGGTTACACTGAATACCTACTCCCTTTCCTTGCCGTTTAAGCGATTGGTTTACTTTTGTGTCAGACCCCTCCCCTTGTCGTCTCAGAGTTCCCTCATATTTTTCCACCCGACGCTCTCTTTTTGTTTTTCTTGGGCGGATTTTAGGGTTAAACAGATCGGATTGCAACGGAAAAATCTCGCCAATTGTTTTCTCCTGTTGCTTTAATTGTCCCCTGGTAGAAACTAAGACCATTTCCCGACCTAAAATACGATAAAAAAACGGCCAGTCTCTTCCCAGGAGAACAGGGTATGGTAAACATTGCGCTACAGCCACTTTAACGTAAGCTGAATAATCACCTACAATAAGTCTAACTTTAGTGGTGGGATAAACCCGAGTTTCTCCATGAATACAGGAGATAGCCACTTTACCCTGTGGCTCCCAGGCTACCCCATCCAAGAGAGCTTGCCGAATCAATGTTTGTGCACACCCAGAGTCCGCAAATGCGTAAGTACTCTTTCCCCCGACCTGTACTCTTAACTGATAAGGGCCCTCCCGACATTCCCCAGTGTTCCTACCTGTTACTGCTGACCAGGATCTTGTCGCCAGGTCCACCTTCATTACTGGACAATTCCTGGCAATGTGTCCAGGCTCATTACATCGGTAGCATACTTGGTTAGGAGGCATCAACGGAGTTAATCTGTCCTGCGATTCCGTGACCGGCAGGTTAGGGGGATTCTCTCTCGCCCAGGATGGGGCTAACCTCGACCTCCATGGTCTGAAGGTCTGGTTACCCCCTCTGGGCTTCATTGGTTGGTTGGTCCGAGTTAGTTTAGGGGCAGGAGTGGGGTCTGACCCGGCGCCTTCGTTTGCGTCTTCGTAGGCCTCCGCCAGGAGGATGGCATCCTCGAGAGTGGTAGGTCGATTCCTCTTAATCCACTCTCGATTCCCTGGCGGTAGTATAGACGCGAACTGTTCTATAACTATTTTCTGCACCAGTTCTTGGGGTGTATGTTCTTCTGGCCGCAGCCACCGGGTGCACTGATCTAAAAGATACTGTCCCGCAACCCGGGGCCGCATCCCCTTGGACAGCCGTCAGGGCTCGATACTTTGCCTGACTCAGTAAGCTTCCCCTGTCAGGCAGGGTGCCAATTTCATGGCCCAGTGTTCCCTAGGCCACTCTGCAGCCTCTGCCACTCTCAAAAGTAATCAAGAAAGCCTCGGGATCATCTTCCAAGGTCATCTTTTGAAGCTTTGGCTGAGCTGCAAACATCCGGGCAACCGCTCTCTCTGATGTTGATATTGATAGTTTTTCCACCAGCTGTCCAAAGAACTGGCCGAGCTGTTCCTGGCGCCGTGTCTCTCTCTCCTCTTGCTTCTCCTCCTGCTCCCTAAACATTGCCCAAACTGTAGCTGGATCCATTTTCACTTCTGACACCATGTGTGTGGCGAGAGTGTATTAAATGGAATGTCCAGACAGTAATTTATGTGTACAGAAATAAAATAATTTATTTTTATTATCTATACACAACAAAATAATTAAATAACAAAAGAAAACAAAATGGTGTGAGGGAAGGAGTGCAGGGGTGAAATCCAAAACAGACCGTGAGAACTCATCTTTAATCGTCTTCGTGGCGACCCATACATAAACAAAAAAAGACAAAAGAAATGTTAGTGTTTTCAAAAAATCCCACTGCACCAAACTAGTCTCTCCCTCCACCCTTTACTCCGCCTATTTTACTTTCGGACCAACCCCGAACACAGTAGTACGTTCCCTTTAGTATGTAATGTCCCGCCTCTGTAGTCAGTGGAACACCAATCCCCAACTGACAAGTGTCCTTATCCTTCACTTGACTCTAGTGGCTGGAATTCACATACTCGTACTTCCGCCCCTCAAAAAGATGACTTTTGCCATGGTCACGAGATCTTGGTAAGGGAAGTCCCGAGTTGGTTTGATGCCATCTACTGTCGGGAGGCTGAATCACAGACTGAAATCCCTTTGACTCATCACACACGGCAAGCTTCCCTTTTCAATTAAAAAAATAAAAACATATTTACTACAAAAAATATATTATTTGCAATGTCTGTCTAAAGTAACTACTACTGCTGCTTCACTGCATACAAAAAAAAAAAAAAAAACATCCAGCAGTCGGTATATTAGAATTTCAGTACTGTAGCAAGATAATTATATACAAATGTAGCAAAAATCATTTAACTGGCATTTTTCAAACCTCCGTGGAGATTTGATACCTGTTTCAATATTACTGAAGCAATACTGTCCCGATCTTTCAGTCCCTCTCTGCATAAGCGACAGAAGTGTTCCGTTCCAGCTCCAGCCACCTTCTGAAGTGCACGACTTGGTTACTCTGCACAGCTCCAGGTCGTCTTCTGGATTACTGTTGTTCAGTATACAACTGATTTTATTGTAACAAATTCACTGACTACCATTTTCTCGGCAAAACCTTCCATTTTCTTTTTCTTTTAAACTGTTATTTTTACTTTACTTGTACACTTGACTGCTAATCCTCCATCTTGCTTCAGACCAAGCTGCCTTGTCCCGCCCCTCATCCATGCTCATTGGATAGATACAATATCTTCCCGCCGAAACAAATTTTGTTTTTCTTCCTTCCTAAATTACTCCTTAGAATAATATCTTTCATTGGGTGAAATATTAATGTTTTGTGTGAATATCCACCCGAATATCCAATATCAACCTAACTTCACCGGGGTAGCAAACCCTGCGAGACCGCATACATCCTCTAGATCATTTTAGGACATCCTTTTAAATCTATTCTATTCTATTCTATATTCTATTGTAGCGTGCACGGGGGTAGGCAGCAACAGGGCTGGTAGGTGACGTAATCTCCCGAAGACATAAGCCCGATATAATACATTCCTTGCAAAGGAGCTGGCTCTTTTGTACAGAACAAAGTCCTACTTAATCAATCATTACCGCAACAGTGTCCACGACTGTCCAGAAAAGTACTTCTATGCCATCCTACTACTCTTCAAGCCATGGAGGCACACAGATGAGCTTCTCCCTGAAGGGTGCTCTTCCTATGGAGATGCCTTGCATGCCTTCAACAAGCAATAGCCTATCATGACCAACTACAACAAATTGCCACAGCTGAGGAGGAGGTAACCCAACTAGTAGAGCAAAGACACACCTTGTGTTTCTCTCTGAAAGAAAGAAAACAAAATGTTAGTACAAGTAATAAAATAATACAAGTAATAACAATAAACTCTCAAATAATAACAAGCGAGACAGACTCGAAGAGTCAGCAAGCTGAAAAGAGCGAGAACACTCGAATAAGTGACTCAGCCGAGTGCTTAAGAGGCAGTGCCAGCCGGCACTCCGAATACAAGAGCTAAAAGCGGGCGCCAAAACCAACTAAGCAAGGTGATTTTGCGGCCTGCGCTCAGCGAACGTAAAACTACAGATTCAGTGAAATAAACCTGGGGATAAGAACATAAGAAAGTTTACAAACGAGAGGAGGCCATTCAGCCCATCTTGCTCGTTTGGTTGTTAGTAGCTTATTGATCCCAAAATCTCATCAAGCAGCTTCTTGAAGGATCCCAGGGTGTCAGCTTCAACAACATTACTGGGGAGTTGATTCCAGACCCTCACAATTCTCTGTGTAAAAAAGTGTCTCCTATTTTCTGTTCTGAATGCCCCTTTTTCTAAACTCCATTTGTGACCCCTGGTCCTTGTTTCTTTTTTCAGGCTGAAAAAGTCCCTTGGGTCGACACTGTCAATACCTCTTAGAATTTTGAATGCTTGAATTAGGTCGCCACGTAGTCTTCTTTGTTCAAGACTGAACAGATTCAATTCTTTTAGCCTGTCTGCATATGACATGCCTTTTAAGCCCGGAATAATTCTGGTCGCTCTTCTTTGCACTCTTTCTAGAGCAGCAATATCTTTTTTGTAGCGAGGTGACCAGAACTGAACACAATATTCAAGATGAGGTCTTACTAGTGCATTGTACAGATGGAGCAGCCGCCAGCTTCCCGTGCACAATTAAGGCAATGGTGGTACAGACACTGAATTAAATAATAAAAGAGAGTTGTAAGAACAACCGTATAGGGTTACGTTCGATCCCGATAACGGCTGAAAGCAAAAGAGGCGGAGCTTCCTACGCTCTGCGCTGTCATTCAGCACCCGAGGGGCGGGGCGCTGACATCAGAGCTACGGAGGCCTAAAGGCAGCTTTTATATTAAGCTCAGCATAATCCTATCACCTGACGGCAATGCCCATTAGTTTATGGCTATTTTCGAATTGAAAGAGAACAGCAGACTATTTGCACTGGTGATCTGCACTTGTCTGTATATGCTCTGCTCTGTAGATTTTAGCAGCTAGAAAGGAAAATCATAGTTTGTGTTAAACTTAGTCACATAGGTTACTCACAATTAGTGAACATGACACAGCAAACTGTTCTACAAAACTTTTTTTTCTAAATATTTATTTTGTATAAATATCCTATGCTGATTTCTATTTTTGAAAAATGGAGTAAATACTAGAACTAAAATGCCTCTGAAGCACTCATCTCCTCTGCTTGATGGAAGGAAAGATGCATTACTGCAGCCATTCTTCCATCAACAAAATAAATTACAAAATACATTAATACACTATGAGCAAGCTATGGAAGTGTGACTTGTATTATTTACCCCTTCACATTTGTAGCAGGGCATTACTGTAGTTGTACTGTTTGTGGATTTAAAGATTCAGTATCTAATAACTGTTAAAGTTGGAAAAGCATTATGTGACATGAGTTTTTAATCAACTGCATGTTTTAACAGTGAAAAATCCTGAACAAGTTTAAAGAGATACAAAAAAGTGCTTTAAGCCTACATAAAAAAAGGAGTCTTGCCTCAGGCTTTTCACATCCTTGGTGTGGATTGCAACACTAACCCCCTTTTCACACTGGGAACACTTGTAAGTGTACTGAGTACAGTACACTTACCAAGTGTGCTCAGCACTTTTCAGTGGAAACCTCCTTGGATCGTTTCTCTTCTGCTGAGTACATTTGGAAAAGTACTGAGTTCACTTCCATCTTTTCAAGTGTACCAAGAACACTTCCCTTTCACATTACACATCTGCAACTGTACTGAGAACACACAAAAAAACAGCTAATAGCTAATAAATAGCAAATAAAACAAAACTCGGTACAGTTTGATACATGATACGTAAAAACATATGAATTTAACATTTGGCAGCCTTAATTTAATACAATATAATATAATATAATAATAAAACATTTTGCACTTACATAAGCCACTTACCTCATGCATTTTTTTTTTAACATATTCTGTTCTGTGGTAGAAAGGTCCTTATGCAGCTGATCTGTATGATGCAGTAGCAATATTATTATCTTGGCAAAACCAAACACAACACAATTGCTTTCTTTATAGCACTGGGACAAATATGCATCTTAATTAAAATGTATTCACGTCACAGAATTTACAAATTAAAGTAAAACTTTACAAATTTAAATAAAATTTACCCCAAAAATGATTTTCCCAGAGGTATGACTGCCAAGACTGGTACAATATTCATTTTATTGTTGTCCTTGGCAGTCCTTAACCTGTAACCTTTTTCTGAGTGTAAAGTGAAGAGAAAATATCATACCCAGTCAGTCTGCTTTGGGAGTAAGTGGATCATTTTTTGGGGTACCACAGCACTTGTGGGACACTGTTCATTAACATCTTTTGTATATTTTTAACGTGAGATCATTTTTATTTAGTTGTTACCAATACATTTAATGAGAAGGTCGTCAGAGTAAAGATATCTAGCAACAGACTCCCCATCTCCAGTTGAAATACTAACAAGAAAACTGAAAATATTTTGGAGTATTACCTAAATTGCTCTGTAACAGGGAGAGATCTGTGCTGACTCTGCTGGCGTGTTCACGGGCTGCAGGAAGAGGGCGGCAGTCGTCCAACAACCGCCTGTGAGTCATGGCAGTGACACGGGGAGGTGGGAAAGTGGGTGTGTGGACTTTCCCCCTCTCTGAATGGCTGAGAGGCGCGTCTTGGGAGATTGTTAGCCCTATAAATTAACGCTCTGTTGTATCCTCAGGTCTGCCCTGTTAAACGCTCCGAGAGTGCGGATGCGCTGGTCAACGACCGAGAACCAGTGGGAGAGAAAGGAACGGAGGTTCAGAGCGAGATATTGAGGGCGGGGAACCCTTGGGCAGACCCCTGATGAGTATATCAGAGCAGGCTAGTGAGCCGGCAGTGTAGGACGGTGATCCGGGTCGCACGGGCAGCGGCGACCGGGATATCGTTGCAAAGTGCAGCGCCTTTTCTTTGTAGTTTTTGTTACTGTTTTATTTTCCCTGTTTCTTTGTGCCTTCTGTTTTGAATTATTGTTTCGAAGCGACTGTAAGGGGGCGCCGGTATTGTGTACCATCGTTTGGTATGCCCGTGGTTCTGTTTACCATCGTTGGTAAATCAGACCACGAACCCACAGCGCCATCTGCGGGACTAAAGAAAAACCAGCACCCTGAAATAAAACTGGGCACCTGTGCGGTGTTGCCAAATTCACCTGTCTGTCTCCTGTGTCAGTGAATTACCCACCACCCTTCCACATGCTTATTAAAATATTTTGCATGGTTTTAAACAAACAGATTAGTTATTCAGAGATTCCAGGGTATTTTGAAAGATAGGGATCTGATTTAAGAAAAAGTGGTCAATATAATCCCCACCCCAAGTGTTTTGTAAGTCATTTGTTGTTACCATATTTTGCGCTTGTTCTTTTTTTAAACCGAGTTGTACTGTTTATGTGGTTTATACCACAAGAGTGGGGATATTTAGCGTGGTGTGATACATTTTTGTTTGTACACTTACAAACATTCCAACTGGTAAAACAATACTGCCATCAAAACATGATTTAAAACTTGTATTATACAAACACATTGTGTTTTCAATTGCATGCTCCCCCCCCCCGACGGTGAAGAATCCAGAACAACATTTAAAGAGATACAAAAAAAAATCCTGTTATTTATCACATTGTGAATATGATACAATTGTGTTGACAGCATTGAAATTTTACATGTAGAGTACTTTTTACACAGCAATTATATTAAAATTGTTTTTGAATTGAACTGTATTTTGTGCAGTTTTTTGTTTGATATTCTGTTATTGGTGTTTACAATAAACTTATTACTCCATTAAAATGGTGTCCTTTTTTACTTTAGTTGAATGAGTGATCCACAGTAGACTAATGTACATACAGTTGCAATACAAAAGGTCTGACTCATTCACTAAGTTTATTAACATGCTTATACCTATGATTCAAATGTTTAGCAACCTTGTAACAGGGCGAGCAGAACTGCTCAGTTATCTTAGAACGGGGTCTCCCCCTCCGCCCCTGTGTTATTTTGTGTTTGTTTATTTATTATTATTTTTATTATATATATATATATATATATATATATATATATATATATATATATATAATAATATGGCTTAGCCGCGTTGTGTTTTGTTATTGTTTTTGTTTTTACTTTGAAACGTGTTCTGGCAGAGGTGAAAGAGTAACTCGTCCTCTGTCAGGAATGATTAAACCTTGTGCAGAAGGTGGCCATCTCCCAAATTAATTAAGTGATTCATTTGTTGCTAATCAGTAGGTGGTCACCTGTATAAATACCCGCAGTTCTCTGCACTCCAGGGGGAGGTGTTCAGAAGTGGAGACCAGTGGTGGTCCAGCGTGAGATCACCAGCGCCTCCTGGACTCAGGTCAGAAAAGGGTACTGCAGGTTGTTTTTTTTTATTATAACTTTTTGGAGTGAGGAAAAGGAGGAAAGATGGGAGGAAGAAGAGGAAAGGTGGGAGGAAAAAGGAGGAGCTGGGGAAAGCAACAGCCGCAGCAAGTCTGCCTGACATGCTTGAGGGGGGAGGAGTGGTACTTTGAGATTGGCAAGGCGGGCCACATGTCGCCCGACTGTTGTCACTCTCCACCTCAGGAAGAGGAGGTGGAGCCACAGCCACAAGAGGAGATTAGCTGGGAGGCCCTCCTCCACAGCATGGTTCTGCAGTATTGCTGCTGCATATGTGGAAAGTGGAGGCATTTCCCAGCGAACTGCCTCCTCCCACCAGAGGAATGCCTGCTGTGCCCACCCCCACTGCAGCCCAAGAGGGAGGAGCCCGAACGTCCTTTGCCAGAGTAGGAGGAGCCCAAATGTCCTGCGCCTGAGTGGGAAGAGCCCGAACATTCTGTGCCTGAGTAGGAGGAGCCCAACGTCCACAGCCCGAGTGGGAGGAGCCCAAATGTCCACAGATCAAGAGAGGGGAGTCGGTGCGTCCACAGCCCAAGAGGGGGAGTTGCTGCGTCCACAGCCCAAGAGGGAGGAATCAGTGTGTCCATGGCCCAGGTACCCGCCAGGAGAGGGAGAATGCCTGCTGGTTCTACTTTCACTGCCATGGGAGGACTGCTTGTCACTCCCACCTCTACAAACAGAGGGAGAATACCTGCTGGTTCCACCTCCACCCCCGTGGGAGGACAACACAACGTGTTGCTCCCACCTCCACCTCCCACCTCCACCAGCAGACCTCCACCTCCCACCTCCACCAGCAGAGAGAGCATGCTAAATGACGGCGTAGCTGCGTGTTGTTTTGTTATTGTTTGTTCTGGCAGAGGTGTTCTGGCAGAGGCGAGGGAGTAACTCGTCCTCTGCCAGGAATGATTAAACCTCGTGCAGAAGGTGGCCAGCTCCCGAATTAACTAAGTGATTAATTTGTTGCTAACTGGGAGATGGTCACCTGTATAAATACCTGCAGCTCTCTGCACTCCGGGTGGGTGTTCAGAAGTGGAGAATGGGAGAGCGAGAGGAGAAAGAAATTTAAAGAATAAATTTAAAGGATCCGTGAAGGCTACTGCCCAGCCGGACCTTAAGTGTTGGTATAGTGTTCATGATTATTTTTGTTTAAACCTTTTATTTTCTGTGCTCTATGAGCAGTGTTTGTTTTGTTTAAATATTTTATTTATTTTAGTGTTTGAAATAAAACGGTGCACGTCGCGTGTAGCAGCCAATAATGTAATACATTTTCCATTCTTAATGTAATAAAAAATAATAACTAGTAATAACTTACTGTGGCAGAGCAGGGCTCTGCCCTTAGAAACATTGGCAGGGATGGTGTTAAATTCTCCTCCCTGTCCAGGTTGATTGCCCCATGTGGGAGCAATCAACTAATGTAATTAATCAATTATCATTTAGCCACCTGGCATAAAAGGAGGCCTCAGCCTCCCAGTAGGGAGGAGGGAGCTGAGGAAGCAGGTTGGTGGTTTTTTTTGGTGTGTGATTTTTGAATTTTGATAAATCCAGTGAAGGCATTGCCCAGCCTGGAAATTGTTATTTTTGTTAGTTTTGCTTTTTGTCTTTCTTTTTGTGTTTAAATCGCTTTGTTTTGGCCCTTGTGCCCTTTTATTTTTGTGTTTATTTATAATAAAATAATTATTTTTTTGAACTACAGACTGTCTCTGGGCCTCTATCCACTCGCCAGCCTGCCACATTTGGTGTCACAAGCGGGATAGCGCCACCTAGAGGCTCAGAGCAGTAATTTATTTATTTATTTATTTATTTATTTATTTATTTATTTAATTTTTGGGATAAATTAAAAAAAAAAAAAAATGGGAAAGAAGAGCAGACAGCAGCAAAGTCAGGACAAGCAGCAGCTGAAGAAATGTAAGCTGCTGCAGCCACCGCTGGAGGACCCGGCCAGCCTCTTCCCTTGGTGTTCCTGGTGCGGGAAGGAGGACCATCGTTGGCGGTCCTGCCCAGATGTGCCACCGGCAAACTGGTGTGGCCGGTGTGAGGAGGACGGCCACAACTGGGCAGGATGCCCCTACAACCAAGCCCAGGAAGAGGTGCAGTATTCACCCCGGGCATCAGGGGCCACCCCACTACCTCCAGCACCACCACCTTCACCACCGTCCCAGGAGATCTGGGACTGGTTGATGCACCCTGAGGCAGACCTCGTCCACGATCTCCCCAAAGTTATCAACACGCTGTGGCGTCGAGATGGGGAGAGGTGGGAACAGTGGGAGGAACAACACCACCCAGCGTCCTTCCCAGAGGTTGCCCTCATGGTGGTTAATTACCTGGCGGTAGACATGGGAGATGCCCCGGTCACTCCAATAAAGAGGGGTGAGCCGCCTTCCCGAGAGCCAGAGAGGGGTGAGCCGTCGCTCCCAGAGCCAGAGAGGGAGGAGGAGCTGCCGTCGCTCCCAGAGCCAGAGAGGGAGAAGGAGCTGCCGTCACTCCCAGAGCCAGAGAGGGAGGAGCCGCCGCTCCCAGAGCCAGAGAGGGAGCAGCCGCCGCTCTCAGAGCCCAGAGGGGAGGAGCTATGGCCCAAGGATGCCTGCCTTGCACCGCCCAGGGATGCCACGCCCGCTCCGCTCAGTGATGACACATTTGCATCGCCTGGGGTTGCCTGCTGCTTCGCATCGCCTGGGGTTGCCTGCTGCTCCGCATCGCTTGGGACTGCTGGTGTCTCCTTTTTGTTTTCTAGGGTTTCCAAGGGTCTGCCGCCGTTGCCACCTCCGCCACTAGAGGGAGCCGGGCCTCCGTCGCCGTACTACCTTGGAGATCCGGGGCCCCCTCAACCAAAGAAGGCTTGGGGGCTCCGACATCAACCCCGCCCACCCAAGAGACATAATTGGACTCTTGGGGTGGGGGGAAGGGGGGAGTTTGGCCGATTGCGGCCTCCGTACTTTGTACGTGGGGAGAGGGGGGTGGCAGAGCAGGGCTCTGCCCTTGGAAACACTGGCAGGGATGGCGTTAAATTCTCCTCCCTGCCCAGGTTGATTGCCCCATGTGGGAGCAATCAACTAATGTAATTAATCAATTATCATTTAGCCACCTGGCATAAAAGGAGGCCTCAGCCTCCCAGTAGGGAGGAGGAAGCTGAGGAAGCAGGTTGGTGGTTTTTTGGTGTGTGATTTTTGAATTTTGATAAATCCAGTGAAGGCATTGCCCTGCCTGGAAATTGTTATTTTTGTTAGTTTTGCTTTTTGTCTTTCTTTTTGTGTTTAAATCGCTTTGTTTTAGCCCTTGTGCCCTTTTATTACCAATAATGTAATAAAATTTCTGAACCAATAGCATAATAACTTTTTGCCCATAATGTAATAAGTTCTTACATTATTGTCTGGCTATTACATTATTGGCTGGGTTAATAAAAAATAATAAAAATTGTAATAATTGGAGCCGATAATGTAATAATATACTTATATCACTGTGTGTTTAAGTTTTATTTATTATTAAGTGTCACACTTACCCTTACTATTGCGTCTTTCAAATAGCTGCTCAAAAACCTGACCAATCCTGACCCCTGAATCTTAGTCCTAACTCTGAGAAAACGTTCTCTCTCTCTCTCTCTCTTATCTAAATTATCTGCTGACCGAAATAAAAACACCAACAAAAAAAATGGTCATTACATCTTCCAGTAGATGTCCTTAACTTTGTACTGTCCGAAGGCTATGTGACTGAGCAGAATCCAGGCTCTCATCCATCGTTTGTCCTTACCAACTAATGGAACAGTCATTCTCTTTGTCCAGTTCCAAACTCTCTGCAAGTGCCTCTCTTATGCACAGGTTGGGATGATATGGTCTAGATAGTTCATGGAATAAGAGTGAGACTCTATTGAATGTCCCCAGCATTGACATATCTAGATTGAGAGATAACTCAATAATTTTTGATAAGATTTCTGATAGTAAGTATTGAGCTCCATGCTCATTGTTAGGATTCACTACCATGTCAACCAAAGGGTTAGCCATAGACTGAACTTCAGGGTTAGCCAGAGGCCCAGGTTCAGGGTCAGCCAGAAGGCCAAGTTCAGGGTCAGCCGGAATGCCAGGTTAGGGGTCAACTCCAGTAGGCGTTCGATTTGATTTTCTGAAAAACAGTCTATGCCTCTGCCTCCTGAATGGCCTGAATATAAGGAAAAATTGGTCCATTTAAACTTACATAATGTTCCCCGTGTCCCTCAGCAAAATGTCCAAGAACCAAAAGAGGCCAGTTTTCACAATAACAACCGGATGGTGAGATAACAGAGGTTGCATCCAAACCAAGAGTTGACACAACAACAAACTGAACATTGAATATCTGGGAGGCTCTTTGAAGAGTTATGTGGTCACCATATGTGCCATGTTGTGCCATCCTCTGTAAATAATCCCCCCATGTCCCCTCCACATACTCAGAAAGTGGCGTCCCATCCACTCCATGCGGATGAAATGTTAGATCAGCCACGATTTCTTCTCGCAATGTTGATGCAGAATGTAATATTCCAATGGTCGCCAATTGGTCAGCAACAGCAGCAAATTGGTAACTGCCATCTGGAATCGTGTCTAAACGAATGTTCAGGTTTGATGATTCAAAAGACTCCAATCTCTCCTCATGTGTGTAAGAAATTAGCAGGTGGGTTTGCCGAACTGTTTTGGGCTGAGACTTTGGGCGCTGCTTTTCTTCTTGTCTTGTGACACTGGTCACATCAGACACTGAAAACCACTATTACATTATTGGCTGGGTTAATAAAAAATAATACAAATTGTAATAATTGGAGCCGATAATGTAATAATATACTTATATCACTGTGTGTTTAAGTTTTATTTATTATGAAGTGTCACACTTACCCTTACTGTTGCTTCTTTCAAATAGCTGCTCAAAAACCTGACCAATCCTGACCCCTGAATCTTAGTCCTACCTCTGAGAAAATGCACACTCTCTCTTTCTCTCTCTCTCTCTCTAGGAATTAAGACTATTTATTTGTTTGTAGACTTATCTCTAGCCTTGCCTTCTACTCCTTAACCATTTGAGTACCAAATGAAGTACGAGCACACATCTTGGCAAACACAGACAATTACTCTTATGTCATATAATATGAAATCTAAACCTCTTTGAAGATGCTTTGTCCTCGAATACAAAGACCACCATTTCTTTTCATAAAAAAATGTCATCTTTAATTAAACATTTTTAAATAACTTTTTCAAGCAAGCTGTTTCAACTACACTATTATAGCTATTCAGCCCTCTCCCTCTCTCTCTCTCTCTGTGTACTTTATTTATACCAAACCTGACTCCTGAAAGGTTACATGAAAATGTATTACCAAATTAGAATGCTTGCCCTATATACATCCCTGGCTATCTGAATACAGCCATTACAAGCTCGACAAAGAATCTAAAACTGAAGAAAATTATATCTACAGTTCATTCTTGAAAATGTGTGTTTTCTTTTGCAGTACCCATAATTGACCACTAGATGGCCATTGATTGACAAGTTATTGTATTTACAGTACAATCGTAAATCTCGAAAAACTACTCGCTTTTAAATCTTTTGTAGTCATTTTTGTATTACTTTAGTATAAATACATGTTAATTTGGATTCATATGTTGTTTTTTTCTGACTTTATGTGAACGAAAAGACACACATTTGTCTGTTTTCCCATTGGAAATAGTGATAGTTTGAAATATCACTGTCCTGGTCACAAAAGCAAAGTTTGTGGGGAATAATAGCCATTTTCTATACTTTTGAGGCATAAGCAATTAGGAAATAACACTTACTACCCAGAAATAAAAAATAAAAAATATTTGTTACATGGTGTAATATGTTTATGTAACACACCTGTGTATTGCCCTTTAATTGAAACTCTCTGTTATACATAAGCTTATATTGTATGTTAGGTCATGTAATGTCCTCAGTTTAGAGTTTATAGACAGAAATAGTGTACCTCAAAGGGTTGTAGAATGTTTGGTGCCACTTTCCAATCAGTACACATCAATTCCATACAAACTTGAATGTCTCTTAAAATCCATAGTACTCATGTTTGATTGGACTAGGGGGCATGTACCTTCTGTAGTTTTTCAGGACCAGGGTTTGACACTGCAGCACCTCAGTAGTGATAAAAAAAAAAATGAGGTTTACTATTTAACACCATTTCATGTATTTGACAGATCTGGAACAATGAGAATACTGCAAACAATCTTTCTCCTGTCCTGTATCATTTGGGTATGTGCAGGACATGGACAGGGAGCAATGTCAGATGAGACCTATGATGTGATACTCAAGGCACTCAAGGGGGAATTTAATGTCCCTGTAGCACAGAGATCAAGTTGTTCGACTGTGGAGGAATAGGCAACTTTACGCCCTCAGTGAGGATGGCCAGGCAATTACATTTGCTGGAAAATTAGTAGCTAAGAAGTCAACTATCCCTACACTTGTGAACAGGGTTCTTGATGAAACAAAAGGCTCTGGTGCAAGAAAGGTGATCATACACCTTAGAGAAGAATACTCTGGCATCAGTCGAGCTAGTGTACAAGACACATTGGACAGGTCAAGACGCTACCATCTGCATAAGACGATATTTGGAAACAAACCCATTCCAAAATCCATTAAAGCCAAAGCAGTTCAAGATCACCACCAGATTGACCTTCTTGACATGGGCAAATGGAGAGTTGTGCATGGCCAAGCCACATATAGGTATATCCTGACCATAGTAAATGTATTTAGCAGATACATATGGCTAAGACCATTGAAGAGTAAACACACCGCTGAGATTGCCAAACATCTTGAGGACATTTACTCTGAGAATGGTCCACCAAAGATTTTACAACATGATCAAGGAAAGGAATTCAAAGGTGCAGTACGAAAACTCATGGAATTCCTTCAGGTGAAAATAATTCAGAGCTCGCCATATCATCCCCAGAGCCAGGGTAAAGTTGAGAGGAGCCACCGTGTACTGAGGAAAAAGATTATGTATGACCTAGTTAACTATCAACAAGGAGGAGTCAACTGGGTCAATCATTTATCAATTTATGCCAGGATAATGAATGAAGACCCAAAGGAGGTTTTAAGTTGGATGTCTCCTTTTCAGGTGTACTATGGAAGAAAAAGTCATAGACTGTCCAATCGGTTAACCTGTTCCCCAGCTCAAGTTCATGAAGAACACTGTCTACCAACCAACAAAATACTGCCTACCCAAAAGCATAGGCTTTTGTTTGAGGATAACCGAATGAAGATTAGGAGAAGGGCACGAAAGGCAACACAACGCTGCACAAGATGAATGACTTTGTCTAAGTCATAAAGCCTCTATATACAGGGTAAATGACAATGTGTTGGTCAGGGTGAACAGCGGTAATCGTAGAGTTTCACAAAGGCACTTTGTATTACCAGGTTTAGTTGTGAAAAGAAACCTAAAGTTGCACAAATATAAGGTTCAGTTCCATATGCCCAATAGCCCCACTCCAGCACAAAAGTGGTTTTCAGTGTCTGATGTGACCAGTGTCACAAGACTGGAAGAAAAGCAGCGCCCAAAGTCTCAGCCCAAAACAGTTCGGCAAACCCACCTGCTAATTTCTTACACACATGAGGAGAGATTGGAGTCTTTTGAATCATCAAACCTGAACATTCGTTTAGACACGATTCCAGATGGCAGTTGCCAATTTGCTGCTGTTGCTGACCAATTGGCGACCATTGGAATATTACATTCTGCATCAACATTGCGAGAAGAAATCGTGGCTGATCTAACATTTCATCCGCATGGAGTGGATGGGACGCCACTTTCTGAGTATGTGGAGGGGACATGGGGGGATTATTTACAGAGGATGGCACAACATGGCACATATGGTGACCACATAACTCTTCAAAGAGCCTCCCAGATATTCAATGTTCAGTTTGTTGTTGTGTCAACTCTTGGTTTGGATGCAACCTCTGTTATCTCACCATCCGGTTGTTATTGTGAAAACTGGCCTCTTTTGGTTCTTGGACATTTTGCTGAGGGACACGGGGAACATTATGTAAGTTTAAATGGACCAATTTTTCCTTATATTCAGGCCATTCAGGAGGCAGAGGCATAGACTGTTTTTCAGAAAATCAGATAGAACGCCTACTGGAGTTGACCCCTAACCTGGCATTCCGGCTGACCCTGAACTTGGCCTTCTGGCTGACCCTGAACCTGGGCCTCTGGCTAACCCTGAAGTTCAGTCTATGGCTAACCCTTTGGTTGACATGGTAGTGAATCCTAACAATGAGCATGGAGCTCAATACTTACTATCAGAAATCTTATCAAAAATTATTGAGGTATCTCTCAATCTAGATATGTCAATGCTGGGGACATTCAATAGAGTCTCACTCTTATTCCATGAACTATCTAGACCATATCATCCCAACCTGTACATAAGAGAGGCACTTGCAGAGAGTTTGGAACTGGACAAAGAGAATGACTGTTCCATTAGTTGGTAAGGACAAACGATGGATGAGAGCCTGGATTCTGCTCAGTCACATAGCCTTCGGACAGTACAAAGTTAAGGACATCTACTGGAAGATGTAATGACCATTTTTTTGTTGGTGTTTTTTTTTCGGTCAGCAGATAATTTAGATAAGAGAGAGAGAGAGAGAGAGAGAGAGAGAGAGAGAGAGAGAGAGAGAGAGAGAGAGAGAGAGAGAACGTTTTCTCAGAGTTAGGACTAAGATTCAGGGGTCAGGATTGGTCAGGTTTTTGAGCAGCTATTTGAAAGACGCAATAGTAAGGGTAAGTGTGACACTTAATAATAAATAAAACTTAAACACACAGTGATATAAGTATATTATTACATTATCGGCTCCAATTATTACAATTTTTATTATTTTTTATTAACCCAGCCAATAATGTAATAGCCAGACAATAATGTAAGAACTTATTACATTATGGGCAAAAAGTTATTACGCTATTGGTTCAGAAATTTTATTACATTATTGGTAATAAAAGGGCACAAGGGCTAAAACAAAGCGATTTAAACACAAAAAGAAAGACAAAAAGCAAAACTAACAAAAATAACAATTTCCAGGCAGGGCAATGCCTTCTCTGGATTTATCAAAATTCAAAAATCACACACCAAAAACCACCAACCTGCTTCCTCAGCTTCCTCCTCCCTACTGGGAGGCTGAGGCCTCCTTTTATGCCAGGTGGCTAAATGATAATTGATTAATTACATTAGTTGATTGCTCCCACATGGGGCAATCAACCTGGGCAGGGAGGAGAATTTAACGCCATCCCTGCCAGTGTTTCCAAGGGCAGAGCCCTGCTCTGCCACACACCTCCCCCCACGTACAAAGTACGGAGGCCGCAATCGGCCAAACTCCCCCCTTCCCCCCACCCCAAGAGTCCAATTATGTCTCTTGGGTGGGCGGGGTTGATGTCGGAGCCCCCAAGCCTTCTTTGGTTGAGGGGGCCCCGGATCTCCAAGGTAGTACGGCGACGGAGGCCCGGCTCCCTCTAGTGGCGGAGGTGGCAACGGCGGCAGACCCTTGGAAACCATAGAAAACAAAAAGGAGACACCAGCAGTCCCAAGCAATGCGGAGCAGCAGGCAACCCCAGGCGATGCGAAGCAGCAGGCAACCCCAGGCGATGCAAATGTGTCATCACTGAGCGGAGCGGGCGTGGCATCCCTGGGCGGTGCAAGGCAGGCATCCTTGGGCGGTGCAAGGCAGGCATCCTTGGGCCATAGCTCCTCCCCTCTGGGCTCTGAGAGCGGCGGCTGCTCCCTCTCTGGCTCTGGGAGCGGCGGCTCCTCCCTCTCTGGCTCTGGGAGTGACGGCAGCTCCTTCTCCCTCTCTGGCTCTGGGAGCGACGGCAGCTCCTCCTCCCTCTCTGGCTCTGGGAGCGACGGCTCACCCCTCTCTGGCTCTCGGGAAGGCGGCTCACCCCTCTTTATTGGAGTGACCGGGGCATCTCCCATGTCTACCGCCAGGTAATTAACCACCATGAGGGCAACCTCTGGGAAGGACGCTGGGTGGTGTTGTTCCTCCCACTGTTCCCACCTCTCCCCATCTCGACGCCACAGCGTGTTGATAACTTTGGGGAGATCGTGGACGAGGTCTGCCTCAGGGTGCATCAACCAGTCCCAGATCTCCTGGGACGGTGGTAAAGGTGGTGGTGCTGGAGGTAGTGGGGTGGCCCCTGATGCCCGGGGTGAATACTGCACCTCTTCCTGGGCTTGGTTGTAGGGGCATCCTGCCCAGTTGTGGCCGTCCTCCTCACACCGGCCACACCAGTTTGCCGGTGGCACATCTGGGCAGGACCGCCAACGATGGTCCTCCTTCCCGCACCAGGAACACCAAGGGAAGAGGCTGGCCAGGTCCTCCAGCGGTGGCTGCAGCAGCTTACATTTCTTCAGCTGCTGCTTGTCCTGACTTTGCTGCTGTCTGCTCTTCTTTCCCATTTTTTTTTTTTTTTTTTTAATTTATCCCAAAAATTAAATAAATAAATAAATAAATAAATAAATTACTGCTCTGAGCCTCTAGGTGGCGCTATCCCGCTTGTGACACCAAATGTGGCAGGCTGGCGAGTGGATAGAGGCCCAGAGACAGTCTGTAGTTCAAAAAAATAATTATTTTATTTAAATACACAAAAATAAAAGGGCACAAGGGCCAAAACAAAGCGATTTAAACACAAAAAGAAAGACAAAAAGCAAAACTAACAAAAATAACAATTTCCAGGCTGGGCAATGCCTTCACTGGATTTATCAAAATTCAAAAATCACACACCAAAAAACCACCAACCTGCTTCTTCAGCTTCCTCCTCCCTACTGGGAGGCTGAGGCCTCCTTTTATGCCAGGTGGCTAAATGATAATTGATTAATTACATTAGTTGATTGCTCCCACATGGGGCAATCAACCTGGACAGGGAGGAGAATTTAACACCATCCCTGCCAATGTTTCTAAGGGCAGAGCCCTGCTCTGCCACAGTAAGTTATTACTAGTTATTATTTTTTATTACATTAAGAATGGAAAATGTATTACATTATTGGCTGCTACACGCGACGTGCACCGTTTTATTTCAAACACTAAAATAAATAAAATATTTAAACAAAACAAACACTGCTCATAGAGCACAGGAAAATAAAAGGTTTAAACAAAAATAATCATGAACACTATACCAACACTTAAGGTCCGGCTGGGCAGTAGCCTTCACGGATCCTTTAAATTTATTTTTAAATTTCTTTCTCCTCTCGCTCTCCCATTCTCCACTTCTGAACACCCCCTGGAGTGCAGAGAGCTGCAGGTATTTATACAGGTGACCATCTCCCGATTAGCAACAAATTAATCACTTAGTTAATTCGGGAGCTGGCCACCTTCTGCACGAGGTTTAATCATTCCTGGCAGAGGACGAGTTACTCCATCGCCTCTGCCAGAACACATTTCAAAATAAAAACAATAACAAAACACAACGCAGCTACGCCGTCATTTAGCATGCTCTCTCTGCTGGTGGAGGTGGGAGGTGGAGGTGGGAGCAACACGTTGTGTTGTCCTCCCACGGGGGTGGAGGTGGAACCAGCAGGTATTCTCCCTCTGTTGGTAGAGGTGGGAGTGACAAGCAGTCCTTCCATGGCAGTGAAAGTAGAACCAGCAGGCATTCTCCCTCTCCTGGCGGGTACCTGGGCCATGGACACACTGATTCCTCCCTCTTGGGCTGTGGACGCAGCAACTCCCCCTCTTGGGCTGTGGACGCACCGACTCCCCTCTCTTGAGCTGTGGACATTTGGGCTCCTCCCACTCGGGCTGTGGACGTTTGGGCTCCTCCTACTCAGGCGCAGGATGTTCGGGCTCTTCCCTCTTGGGCTGCAGTGGGGGTGGGCACAGCAGGCATTCCTCTGGTGGGAGGAGGCAGTTTGCTGGGAAATGCCTCCACTTTCTACATATGCAGCAGCAATACTGCAGAACCATGCTGTGGAGGAGGGCCTCCCAGCTAATCTCCTCTTGTGGCTGTGGCTCCACCTCCTCTTCCTGAGGTGGAGAGTGACAACAGTCGGGCGACATGTGGCCCGCCTTGCCAACCTCAAAGTTATTACATTATTGGTAAGTTATTACATTATCGACTTTTATTACATTAAGAACGGAACATTTATTACATTATTGGCAGTTATTACATTAACGGTAGTTATTACATTATTGGCTGCTACACCGCGACTTTTTGAACTGCAGTTCTGCAGCCTGTTTGTTATTCTTCCGCCTTCTGGCCTGACATCACCGCAACGCCATTTCCTGCCACAAACCTGTTAATAAACAAAAATGTGTTTCACTTTATTTTAAGGGCCTTTTTTTCATTTCTAAACTCTGTATAAACATGCTTAAATGTTTAAAAAAACATTCATCAATAGTTTAGGCAAGTGCTAATAAATGAGGAACAAACTCAACTTACTCAAAACCCTATGGATAGGGACACCTGACACGCATGCATTTCAAATTTATTTTATTGTAATACTTTACATTCCCTACCCTAAATAGGATAAAGCTTCCTTTTATCATATGTGCAGCCATTAATAGCGTAGACGGCTGTATTTGAAAACAAAATTATTGGATCAAATATTTTATGTTGGTATGCACTCATATAATATGATTTTAAAATGAGACACAGTATTTACTTTTGATGGCTATATTAACCTGTTTTGTATTTTTTAGAAACCTTTAAACACTTTATAAATATGCTTCTAACTGATTCATAAATAAGTTAAAGCTGACCCATTCAAGTAAAGACGTTCATAGTATCGGACCAGTCTTGGGTTCGTTCGTCTACCATAATCTTCCTATTATCCATCTCAGTCAATATTTGTACTCATTATCTTAATTTAGCCTTAAATAGTTACTAGATATCTATTATAAATACTTTATAAAGGGTTATTTTGGGGCTCTGTGGGTGTGGTTATGCATGTCCATCTGAGTTCATGTGCATGACTTAATAATACAGTAGAGTTATTTAACTATTAACAAACAGTAGCAATGAAGATTATTTACTGTTAGCAGATATCATTAATAGCCTACTATCTACTAACTAACAATTAACAGAAAATGTTTTTTTTTTTCATTTTTATTATTAGCTAGTTAATAGTCAATAAGCATATTAACTAACAATTAACAGAAAAAAAAATATTGAATTGTTTATTAGCTCGTTCATAGGCATCCCTCAAAATAAAGCGTGACCCAAGAGGGACCTTCGTACTGTTGATTTGATGGACAACGACACTGTGCCTTCTGCCAGTTCTGTTGTAAATCTAATGCTTGTCTTCTTTCTATTCCTTAACGGCATATCTTCAAGTATTGCTCATCCTTGTTAGACAGCTTTTTGGGTCTTCCAGTCCTCAGTTTGTCAATTACAAACGATGCTTCTCTGTACTTGTTGATTATGCTTCGGGTACCACACCTTGAAAATCAGGTGATGCAAGCTTTCACTCAATGTTTTTCTTTCTTTATGCAAATCAAGGTGGTTATAATAGTTGAAAACACTAATGGAGGCTTTGAGTAAATTGTTGATGCTCATAATGCATCAGAGTAGAAAAATGCAACATGTCTAAGACTTTTGTACAGCAGTGTGTGTACTCAGGTTTCGGGATCTTTAGGAGGTAAACACCCAAGTGGTAATAGTTACATTTCATACTTGAAATGGAACATTACTATTAATGTTATTACTTTAATGTCCTTTTTAAGGTTGATGGTACAACACATTATTATTTACAGAGCTATCTTTCCTCACCTTCCAAATCAAACTGACAGAAATAACAAAACACAATCTAACACAGATTTTTAAAAATTGTTTATTATGTTTTTTTGATTTTTTTAAACAAGAACACTTATTTTTTCTGTATTTAATTTTGAAGTCTATGCAGGACAGCTTAACAATCAGAACTACAGACAGTAGATAGAACAGTAGCAATGATGATGAAACAATAATAATAACAATAACAGTAATAATAATAATAATAATAATAATAATAATAATAATAATAATAATAATAATAATAATAATAATAATAATAATAATAATGCTGATTTGAGTCCAGGATAGAAACTTTAAACTTTTATTATAATTTTATTTATTGTATTTTACAAGAGAATTATTATTATTAAATATTATTATTATTGTTGTTATTATTAAGCAACTGGTGGTTGCATTTACGAAGGCAAAAAATAACACACATTACAATATACAAATAAAACTTTTTTTTTTTAAATTGATGGAAATCCTCAAACAATTAAAATATATAACAAGCCTTTTTCTTTTTTCTTCCCCAGTGACAGTGAGCCATGTTTAAAAAGCTGACTCCTTCCTTATAAACAACTTATGGTACAAACAACAGTGATGTAATGCCTGTGCACTGGGACCATGTGCTCGTTTCGGAGGGCTGCAATCATTCTGAGGTCTAACAGCAGTGATATAATGCCTGTGCACTGGGACCAAGACCATGTTTCGGGTGGTTGCAATCATTCTGAGGTCTCAGCAGTGACTCCAGTGCTGTGTGTTACTGTTTGTGATGCTGCTCTCCTCTACCTGAGTAGCTGCAATAGGAACATTACAGAAAGGTAAAGGGGCAGGAAGGATGTGACTAGTCTGAACATAACCCATGCTCCTGGGTTGCTAGCACAAAACACGCAATGTGGAGCACAACAAAGCAATTTTAAAAAATAAAAATAAAAAAATATATAGATATATATGTATATATGGTAACCATCACGTCAACAGCCCCCTCCAGGCAATAAGTAGAGATAAAGGCTCCATGCTGAGCCCTCGCTGTGACTGCTTCCCCATCAGGCATCTTCACAGCAATGCACCCCGGTGAGGGTACAAACACAGGGGTTTCACCAGCACCCCTTAGGGCAAGGCTTCTTAACTAAATGATTCATCGTGCGCCACACTGCTTGTTTTGTGTCAGTATTCAGCACTCTACACTGAATAGATAACCCCCCACGTGACTGCAAATATATACAGTAGAGATGGACTATACAGTAGAGTTTGAATTTTCCACATTTTATTGTGATACAACATGGAATCAAAATTGATTTAATTAGGAGAATTTGCGTTACACTGATCAACGCAAAAAAGTCCATAATGTCAAAGTGAAAAATAAAATATACAAATTGTTCTAAATTAATTACAAATATAAAACAGAAAATAATTGATTTCATAAGTGATAGGTGTTACAGAAACTTGGTTGTCTGAGAGTGATGGGGACAAATATAATATTTGTGGGTATACACTGTATAGGAAAGACAGGCAGGACAGAAGAGTAGGGGTAGTGCTATACATAAGAAACAGTGTTGAAGCCCAGGTGTTAAACGTGGACAAAGAAAATAAACCTGATTCAATATGGGTCAGAATAACAGACAAAAATTCAAAAGGCATAATAATAGGAGCATGCTATAGACCGCCAGATTCAGACGGTGAGCAAAATAATCTGTTATACAATGACATTAGAAATGCGTGTAGCAAAGGAGAAGCCATACTAATGGGGGATTTCAACTTCCCTCATATAAAATGGGAAAACCTGGTGGGGAGCACGACGGATGAAATAGAAATGGTGGAAATGACAAATGACTGCTAACACAATTTGTCAAGGCTAGACTAGAGGGGAGGCATGCCTTGATTTAGTCTTTTCAAATAACGAAGACAGAATAACTAAAACAGAGGTCAGAGAACCACTAGCAAACAGACCACAACATTGTCTCATTTGAAGTGCTTTTGAAAACCTCAAAAGTAATGACTAAAGCTAAGGTTTACAATTTTAGAAAAGCATATGAAGGTATGAAACAGAGACTAACAGAAGTAGATTGGAGTAAAATAGAGAAAACATCCACAGAAAAAGGATGGCTGTTCTTCAAAAATGTAGTACTAGAGGCGCAAAACAATTACATCCCTAAAGTAGACAAATCTAAATGTAAAACCAAATTGCCAAAATGGTTTAATAGATCAATTAAAAAAAAATATTCAGCGAAAAAAGACACTTTACAGAGCGTTAAAAAGGGACCAAAAAGAAAGTACACAGAAAGAGTACAGAACTGCAAACGCTAGTCAAAAAAGAAGTTAGAAAGGCCAAGAGAGAAATAGAAATGAACATTGCTAAGGGGGCTAAAACCAATTCCAAAATGTTTTTCCAATATTACAACAGCTAGAGAACATTCAAAGAGGAGGTTAAATGTCTAAGAGATACAAATGGCAAAATCATAGATGAAGGAAAAAAAAATCGCAAATATATTAAATGATTACTTTTCACAAGTTTTTACAAAGGAGGATACGGACAACATGCCCCACATGTCATCCAGTTCCTATCCAGTTTTAAATGAATTTAGCATAACCGAAGCAGAAGTGTTAAACGGACTAGGAGATCTTAAAATAAACAAATCCCCTGGGCCGGATGAGTTCCTCCCAATAGTACTCAAAGAAATGAAAGAAGTTATTTACAAACCGCTAACCAAGATCATTCAAAAGTCTCTTGATACAGGTGTTGTACCGACAGACAAACGTAATAACGATCCACAAAAAGGGAAACAAAACTGGACCAGGTAACTACAGACCAGTAAGCCTGACTTCTATTATATGCAAACTTATGGAAACTATAATAAGATCCAAAATGGAAAATTACCTATATGGTAACGGTATCCTGCGAGACAGTCAACGTGGTTTTAGGAAAGGGAAATCATGTCTAACTAACCTGCTTGATTTTTTTGAGGATGCAACATCGATAATGGATAATTGCAAAGCATATGATATGGTTTACATAGATTTCCAGAAAGCTTTTGACAAAGTCCCGCATAAAGATTAATTCTCAAACTCAATGCAGTAGGGATTCAAGGAAATACATGTACATGGATTAGGGAGTGGTTAACATGTGAAAACAGAAAGTGCTGATTAGAGGAGAAACCTCAGAATGGAGTGTGGTAACCAGTGGAGTACCACATGGATCAGTATTAGGTCCTCTGCTATTCCTAATCTACATTAATGATTTAGATTCTGGTATAGTAAGCAAACTTGTTAAATTCGCAGACAACACAAAAATAGCAGTGGCAAACACTGTTGCAGCAGCAAAGGTTATTCAACATGATCTAGACAAGATTCAGAACTGGGCAGACACATGGCAAATGACATTTAATAGAGAAAAGTGTAAGGTACAGCATGCAGGAAATAAAAATGTGCATTATAAATATCATACGGGAGATACTGAAATTGGAGAAGGAATCTATGAAAAAGACCTATGTCTTCATCTAGAAAATGTGGGGAAACTATAAAAAAGGCCAACAAGATGAAGTAATGTTAAAACTGTACAATGCATTAGTAAATATTGTGTATTGTATAGTGTATTGTGTAAATATTGAATATTGTGTTCAGTTCTGGTCACCTCGCTTTAAAAAAGATACTGCTGCTCTAGAAAGAGTGCAAAGAAGAGCGACCAAAATTATTCCGGGTTTAAAAGGCATGTCATATGCAGACAGGCTAAAAGATTGAATCTGTTCAGTCCTGAACAATGAAGACTACGTGGCGACCCAATTCAAGCATTCAAAATTCTAAAAGGTATTGACAATGTCGACCCAAGGGACTTTTTCGACCTGAAGAAAGAAACAAGGACCAGGGGTCACAAATGGAGATTAGACAAAGGGGCATTCAGAACAGAAAATAGGAGGCACCTTTTTATACAGAGAATCGTGAGGGTCTGGAATCAACTCCCCAGTAATGTTGTTGAAGCTGACACTTTGGGATCCTTCAAGAAGCTGCTTGATGAGATTCTGGGATCAATAAGCTACTAACAACCAATCGAGCAAGATGGGCTGAATGGCCTCCTCTCGTTTGTAAACTTTCTTATGTTCTTATTCACCCCTTTTGGTATGACACACCTAAATAAGCTCTGGTGCAACCAACTGTCTTTAGAAGTCACAGAATTAGTTGAATGGAGTCCATCTGTGTGCAATTAAGGTGTTTCACATGATTTCAGGTTAAATACACCTGTCTCTGGGAGGTTCCAGTTGGTTAGTACATTTCCTAACAAAAAACAAATCATGAAGACGAAGGAACATTCAAAGCAAATCCAGAATAAGGTTCTTCAAAAGCACCAATCAGGGGTAGGATAGAATATTTCCAAGGCATTGAATATCCCCTGGAGCAAAGTAAAGTCCATTATTAAGAAATGGAAAGAATGTGGCACAACTGTGAATCTATCTAGAACAAACCGTCCTCAAAAACTACGTATCCGGGCGAGAAGGGCACTATTCAGGGAGAACATAAGAACATAAGAACATAAGAAAGTTTACAAACGAGTGGAGGCCATTCGGCCCATCTTGCTCGTTTGGTTGTTAGTAGCTTATTGATCCCAAAATCTCATCAAGCAGCTTCTTGAAGGATCCCAGGGTGTCAGCTTCAACAACATTACTGGGGAGTTGATTCCAGACCCTCACAATTCTCTGTGTAGGCCTATGGCAACTCTGAAGAACTTAAGTCTTCCAAGGCTGAGCTGGGAGACACTGTGCATAAGGAAACAATAGCCAGGGTGCTTCAAAAAACTAGCCTTTATGGGAGAGTGGCAAAAAGAAAGCCATTGTTGAAAAAAAACAATGCATCAGGGCCTGGAAAACACATGAAGATAGAGGGCAAAGTACAAAGAAATCCTGGAGGAAAACCTGCTGACGTCTGCAAGAGACCTGGGACTTGGGAGAAGATTAATCTTCCAGTAGGACAATGACCCCAAACATACAGCCAAAGCCACACTGGAGTGGCTTAAAGCCAAATTGGTCAATGTCCTGGAGTGGCCCAGTCAAAGCCTGGACCTCAATCCAATTGAGAATATGTAGAATTGAAAATTGCTGTTCACCAAACGTCCCCATCCAACTTGACAGAGCTTGAGCAATTTTGCAAAGAAGAATGGGCAAAAATTGCACTGTACAGATGTGCAATGCTGGTAGAGGCTTATCCAAATAGACTCATGGCTGTAATTGCTGCCAAAGGTGCCTCTACCAAATATTGACTCAAGGGGGTGAATACTTATGCAATCAATTATTTTCTGTTTTGTATTTGTAATTAATTTAGAACAATTTGTAGATTTTATTTTTCACTTTGACATTATGGATTTTTTTTTTGTGTTGATCAGTGGCAAAAACTCCTAATTAAATCCATTTTGATTCCATGCTGGAACACAAAATAATGTGGAAAAGCCCAAGGGGGGGTGAAAACTTCATATATATATATATATATATATATATATATATATATATATATATATATATATATATATATATATATATATATATACTGTAATCAATAGGTATCTACATATTAGACATCTCAGCACTTTTATATGAGCAGGTTATACAAATAATATACAATGGGTTACAAGTTATTACACAGAAAATGACACCCCCTGTGGTTGAGAGTGTGTGATGAGGTTATAATAATTAGCTCTAATATTATATACAGCTAATAACAATGAAAAAGATTAGTAAAGGACTCGGTAAATACCAACTCACACACCCTTTCAAACCAAGGCCATGCCTCTGCCCAGCCGGTCTGCTGTATGAAGTGTGCTGTGAGGCCCTTCCCTCACCGCTCAGTCTGCTGTGAGGTGTGCTGTGAGCCCCTCCCTCACCGCTCAGCATGTCTCCACTCATTATGAATGACTCCCAATTCTGTTGCTTAGATACTGACATTGTATTTTTTTTTTTTTTGTTATCCAATTGACTAGTGATAAAATATTATTTTATATTATTAGAGCACACCCACTGGAACCACCCATAATGGCTGCAAACAAAGAGAAGAATTACAAATCTGTTTCAATGGCATTTGAAGCCATATGTATTTTAAAATCAAGATTTTGTGTGGAAATCTTTGTATTCACTGCCTTACTCACTCCACACTTCACTCCTTTCCTCACTCCTCTCCTGACTCTACTCCACTCCTCTCCCCTCTCCCTGTCTATCTCCCTTCTCTCTCCCCTCTCTTATGAATTCAAATGCTCCACTACTTGGATAGCAGAGGTGGACACAGTCAGACACAGGTCTTTATGTTGTTGGTGGTCTGACTGGTTCTGTACTGGTTTGTACTGCAGCTCAGCGGCCGATACTGGTTTGTACTGGTGCAGGTTGAAGGGGCACTGGCCTGGGTTAGGCTCGGACTGGTTTGTGTAGTGGGGTTGGTTTGACTGGTTCTGAGAGCCTTGCTGTTGCTGGGAGCTGCTGGACTGGGCAGACTGGTTTTGCTGCACTGGGTTACTGGGATCAGGGTTGTGCTTCCGCATGTGTTTCATCAGGTACGTTTCCTGAAAAAAAGAAACAAAGAAAGATATAGCAATGAACTTCCAGGATCACCCGATATAGGTGAGATATAACCAGGAGACAGTGTAACAATCCCTCACTCACCAGCCCTCCCCGTGTAACAAGCCCTCACTTACCAGCCCTCCCAGAGTGTAACAATCCCTCACTCACCATCCGTCCCACAGTGTAACAATCCCTCACTCACCATCCCTCCCAGAGTGTAACAATCCCTCATTCACCCTCCCTCAGTGTAACAATCCCTCACTCACCCTCCACTGTAACAATCCCTCACTCACCAGCCCTCCCAGGGTGTAACAATCCCTCACTCACCATCCCTCACAGAGTGTAACAATCCCTCACTCACCAGCCCTCCCAAAGTGTAACAATCCCTCACTCACCATCCCTCCCAGAATGTAACAATCCCTCACTCACCCTCTCAGTGTAACAATCCCTCTCACCCTCCCTCCCAGAGATAACAATCCCTCACTCACCCTCCAGTGTAACAATCCCTAACTCACCCTCCCAGAGTGATAACAATCCCGCACTCATGCCTGTCCCAGTCTCTCGCCCCCGTCTCTGCCCCCTTACCGCTGCCTGAGCTGCTCCGCACAGACCTTCAGACTGCTGAAGCATTACTGTATGAGCTCCCGAGTGAGGCTTGCAGCATCACTGTATTAATAAGAGCTCTTTGCCCTGGGTTGAAAGAGGCTGCCTGACGCACACGCAGACTCACCGAGGTGTAGGCACGGTTGCACATGCCGCAGGAGTAGACCTTGGCATGTTTAACCGTGTGAGTGCTGAGATGCACCTCCAGCGAGGCAGAGTCCGTGTATGCGCGGTGGCAGTGATGACACTTATAGGGCTTGTCTTTATTGTGCTGCCTTCTATGGGACTGCAGAAAAAACAGAAAAGAAAGTATTAGCCATCTAAGCTCAAAACGCCCTACAGTTTCTGCAGGAGGTTGCCTCGATGTCTGAGTTTGTGAGCAGGCTGAGAAGAGTCTTACCTGCAGGTTTGAGAGCTGGGTGAAGGCTTTCTCACAACCGGGATGTGCACATTTATAGGGTCTATCACCAGTGTGGATTCTGAATAAAAAACAAGACAGCAACACAAAAATAAATAATTAGGAGATGAATAACAATGCCACTAAATGAAAGATACCTCATGTTTCAATATGCACAGAAAAGAGGTTCTCTCTCTCACGAGGATCACCAGATTTTAGTTTTTATCCCAAGATTTCTTAGCTACAATTATTATAATTAGACATTCTTGTCAGCTTAACTGAATTAAAGCAATTCACAAATATTTAGAAGAGTAATGGAGCGCTCGCCCCAGTCCTCCTGGCTTCATGGGGCTTCCCACGTTGCTACCTGGTGTGCTGCTGCAGATGGGACAGCTGCCTAAATGCCTTCTGGCAGTAGGAGCAGGTGTACGGCTTGGCCCCTGAGTGGATGCGGATATGCTGCGCCAGGTAGCTGGAGTTGGCGAAGGTCTTGGAGCAGTGCGGGCATTTGTGGGGCTTGTTCTCAGTGTGAGTTTTAGAATGGAGCTGCATCTCAGACTTGGAGAAGAAAGTCACAGCACACATTCGACAGCTAGTGGGCGACAAACAACAAACAAAACAACAGAAGCTTCCATTTTAATATACTTCAGTATGAAAGGGATTCTTTACACCATCTACATTTAAGAACATAAGAAAGGTTACAAACAAGAGGAGGCCACTCGGCCCATCTTGCTCGCTAGTAGCTTACTGATCCCAGAATTTCATCAAGCAGCTTCTTGAAGGATCCCAGGTTGTCAGCTTCAACAACATTACTGGGGAGTTGGTTCCAGACTCCCACAATTCTTTGTGCAAAAAAGTGGCTCCTATTTTCTGTTCGGAATGCCCCTTTACCTAATCTCCATTTGTGACCCCTGCTCCTTCTTTCTTTTTTCAGGTTGAAAAAGTCCCCTGGGTCACCATTGTCAATACCTTTTAGAATTTTGAATGCTTGAATCAGATCTTCTTTGTTAAGACAGAATGACTCAATTATTTTAGCCTGTCTGCCTTTTAAACCCTGAATAATTCTGGTCACGCTTCTTTTCACTCTTTTAAAACAGCAATATCCTTTTTGTAGCGAGGTCACCAGAACCGAACACAATATTCTAGATGAGGTCTTACTAGTGCATTGTAAAGTTTTAACATTACTTCCCTTGATTTAAATTCAACACTTTTCACAATATATCCGAGCATTTTTTCGGCCTTTTTTATAGCTTTCCCACATTGTCTAGATGAAGACATTTCTGAGTCAACATAAATGCCTAGATCTTTTTCATAGGTTCCTTCTTCAATTTCAGTATCTCCTATACAGTATTTATAATGTACTTTTTTATTGCCTGCGTGCAATACCTTACACTTTTCTCTATTAAATGCCAGTTCCCAATGCTGTCTAGATCACTTTGAATGACCTTTGCTGCTGCTGCAACGGTGTGTGCCACTCCTATTTTTGTCTGCAAATTTAACACATTTGCTTACTATACCAGAATCTATGTCCTTAACGTAGAATAGGAATAGCAGATGACCTAATACTGATCCCTGTGGTACTCCACTGGTTTTGCTCCATTTTGAGGTTTCTCCTCTAATCAGTACTTTCTGTTTTCTACATGTTAACCAGTCCCTAATCCATGTGCATGCATTTCCTTGAATCCCTACTGTGTTCAGTTTGAGAATTAATCTTTTATGCGAGATTGGCTGTATATCGTCAGACCCCTGATCAGTGTGGGTTGGAGCGATGAGACGACATTCGAATTGAGCATAAAAACAGGGTTAAACAAAAAATACTTACAAATAAAATTATATGAATGAGTGATCTCACCGATAGGACCTGCTGCCATCCTTCGCTGTGATTGTCTCTTCATCTTCATTGCCAAGGTCATAGGGGTCAGAGCTGTGGTGCTGGAAAAAACAAAACAAATCAACACCCTCTCCATCAGTCAAGAAAACAAATCAATACCCTTTCCATCAATAAAGAGCAAAGCCATACCCTCTCCATCAATAAAGAGCAAATCCACACCCTCTCCATCAATCAAGAAGACAAATCAATACCCTCTCCATCAACCAAGAGCAAATCCATACCCTCTCCATCAATCAGAAAACAAATCAATATCCCCTCCATCAATCAAGAGCAAATCCAGCTGAACCGGAGCCTGCAACATTGGAAGGTGAACCGAGGGAATGTTCAGGTGGTCATAAAGACACAATCCTGCTATGTAGCGTACAGTGCTTTGCGATACTTTTTTACATAAAGCGCTATATAAATATAATTAATAAATAAATAAATAAATAACGAAACGGCAGCTGAAGAAGACATCACTACTGCTGCTGGGCCACAGGCGGGGAAGGGTCGATTTGGGGTCGATTTGGCTCAGCCCTGCGTTGCGTGGGACCAGGCATTGGGCCGGATGAACACAGGAAAGGCATTTTTCTGCCCGCTGATCCTGCACCTGGAGTCCCGGTGTTGGGGGTAGGGACGAGGGAGAGCCTCAGTTGTCCCCGGAGGTGCCTCACTGTGTGGGGGGAGCCTCAAAACGGCACTGCTGCCGATCCCCCAATGAAGGCTCCTCCTTCCCCTAACAGGTCGCCGGCTGCGGTGGACTCAGCGGACGAGGGAAACATGTCTGTGTATGAGGACAGGACGTGTCTGTATATGAGGT
The DNA here is from genome assembly GCF_017654505.1 of Polyodon spathula. NCBI lineage: Eukaryota > Metazoa > Chordata > Actinopteri > Acipenseriformes > Polyodontidae > Polyodon > Polyodon spathula. The sequence continues at coordinate 25,044,354 of NC_054546.1, forward strand.
GGACATGCCTGTGATTGAGGAGAGGACATGCCTGAGGTGGGGGAGCGGAGGTACAGCTAATCTGCTATACTCTGCAAATGCTCAGTTAAGCGACTATAGCCGAGACCAGAGACCCAGAGACCAGGCATGTAGTGTCCTTCCATCACAGGTTTCCATGACACTGAATGAGCCCCAATCAACCACAAATACTAAGTTTAACATCTATGATAGCATTTACAATGTCACATCTGAAGACATGTAGTGTTTTGTGTGCTTGGTAAAGGGACATGTCCAGATAAAGCCAGTGATCAGTAGAAAGCAGCTGACGGAGCGAAAAGTGGGGACGAAGGTCCCGCTCCTCAGGAGCCTGCTGCCAGCAGGAGTACTTAAAGTACTGGAGGAGTATTTAAAGTACCAAAGAAAGGAGCCACACCCCCAGTCTACCAAGGAGCTCTCTGCTGCTGTAAATCTCCACAGACAGGAATCAAACAGAGCCACACCCCCAGTCTGCCAAGGAGCTCGCTGGTTACAGGACATGACCACTCATCTATTGCAGCAAACCCACCACCACGCGTCCATAACCGCCAGACCCAGTACAGCGCAACCCCTCCACCGCATGACCCAATACAGCGCAACCCCATCACCGTGGGACAGACCACCACTGTGAGCCCTGTTATAGTGCATCGCCGCACACAACTTTATAGCTATAGCTTTGTAGCTTGAGAAACACAGCAAGTTCAGTTTGCAGTTTGGACCCGCTTACTACAACAGTGTGCTGCCTTCCAGGAGCCTTTGTCACACACATCACTGAGAACATAGACAGGCTCCTAGAACGAGCAGGAGATGACCCGGTACCACATTGGTATAAACAACATTGGAAGAGACAGAGCAAAATTCCTGCAAAACAAATTCACAGAGCTAGGAAGGAAATTAATTTTCTGGGATACTACTGGCACCTTGCAAAGGTGCATATGGACAGCTGGAAATAATTAATCTAAACACATGCCTGAAAACGTGGTGCACACAGGAAGGCTTCACCTTCCTTGAACATTGGCTCACAACCTACAACAAGAACTATCTATATAGGCGGGACGGACTGCACTTAAAAAAAAAAAAAAAAAAAAGGAAACCAACCTACTTGGAGGAAAGATCCTCAAGCAGGTTCAGAAGCATTTAAACTAGAAAGGAAAGGGGGAGAAATCAACAAAAAAAACCAGAAAGGAAACCACATCAAAACAATGGCAATAACTCAGGTAAGATAGCCATTAAATGTATTTATCTAAATGCTAGAAGTATCAGAAACAAAATGTTAGAACTTGAAGCTACTGCACTAACAAGTAACTATGATGTGATAGGTGTTACAGAAACTTGGTTGTCTAAGAGTGATATACACTGCATAGGAAAGACAGGCAGGACAGAAGAGGAGGAGGGGTAGCGCTATACATAAGAAACAGTCTTGAAGCCCAGGTGTTAAATCTGGATGAAGAAAACAACGCCAAATCAATATGGGTCAGAATAATGTACAAAAATTCAAAAGGCATAATAATAGGAGCATGCTATAGACAAATTCAGATGCCGAGCAAAATAATCTGTTATACAATGACATTAGAAATGCGTGTAGCAAAGGAGAAGCCATACTAATGGGGGATTTCAACTTTCCCAATATAAAATGGGAAAACACAGTGGGGAGTATGACAGACAAAATTGAAATGGTGGAAATAAGAAATGACGGATATATTGTGAAAATTTAAATCGAGGGAAGTAATGTTAAAACTGTACAATGCATTAGTAAGACCTCATCTTGAATATTGTGTTCAGTTCTGGTCATCTTGCTACAAAATGGATATTGCTGCTGTAGAAAGGGTGCAAAGAAGAGCGACCAGAATTATTCCGGGTTTAACAGGCATGTCATATGCAGACAGGCTAAAAGAATAGAATCTATTCAGTCTTGAACAAAGAAAACTACACGGAGACCTGATTCAAGCATTCAAAATTCTAAAAGGTATTGGCAGTGTCGACCCAAGGGACTTTTTCGAATTGAAAAAAGAAACAAGGACCAGGGGTCACAAATGGAGATTAGACAAAGGGGCATTCAGAACAGAAAATAGGAGGTACTTTTTTACACAGAGAATTGGAACCAACTCCCCAGTAATGTTGTTGAAGCTGACACCCTGGGATCCTTCAAGAAGCTGCTTGACGAGATTCTGTTGAATGGCCTCCTCTCGTTTGTAAACTTTCTTATGTTCTTATGTTCTATACTTGCTGCCTGCTCGAGATGCATTCAGGGTCTTAAGTTATTGTGAAGTAGCTGCATGGTTTGTTTCAAGTTACTGGGTTTTTTTGGTTTTTTTTTTTTACACATTACCTTAACAAGTTGCTCTTCTTCATTAAATACATATTTTCCAGGCAGAGTTTCGATAAAGGGCACTTCAGAAGAAATTCATGTTCAAAGCATTTTTTTTAATTTTTTTTATTTGTAATGTTCATGTTCGTCTGTCGAGTCGCGGGCGACTCATAGCGACCTTATGACAGAGTCCGCGCCACCTTTCTCTGTTCCTCGTGGTTTGTAGGATTTCTTGGAGACTCATATTCAGGGCTTCCTGTAGCCATCTTGTTTTGGGCCTTCCGCGCCCTCTTTTCCCATCGGCCATGCCTGTCATGACAACTTTTTCTAGTTGATTGCCCCTTGTAATATGCCCGAGGTAGACCAGTTTCTGCGTTATGATTGTTCCATCCAGAGGTATCGGATTTCCTACTTGCTGAAGAATTTCTACGTTGGATCTCCTTTCAGTCCATGGGACTCTGAGCATTCTCCTCCAGCACCACATTTCGAATGCCTGGATTTTCCTTCTTAGATTCTTGGTTGTCCTCCAACTCTCGCTCGCATAGGTTGCTACCGGGTGAACCAGGGATCTCACTAGCCTAATTTTTGTCTGTGTGGATATATTTTTGTCCTTCCAGAGTTTCGTCAAGCCTGACTTGACTCATCTCCCCTTGGCCAACCTGATGATCTCGGGTTTGATATCGCCGTTGTCCGTTAACACTAAGCCAAGGAATTCGAACTGTGCCACCCTTTCGACCCTTTCGCCTTCTATTCTCAGATCGACGTCGGGCACTGTGGACATGAATACAGTTTTCTTCATATTCAGAAGAAGACCCTTCTTTGCGCTTTCTCTGCGCAAGCCTGTTAAAGCTTTCTCCAGGTCTTCGATGTTGTCTGCTCGCAGGGTAGGGTCATCTGCATAGCGGAGATTGTTTATTTTCATCCCGCCAATCCTTACTCCAAAGTCCAGACCCTCTAAGGATTGTCTGATGATTTCTTCCGCATATAGATTGAACAGGGCCGGAGACAGGACACAGCCCTGTCTGGCCTTTGCCGATTTTGAATTTCTCTGTTACCAGGTCTGATGTCCTTACAGTTGCTTCCTGGTCTCTGTAAAGCTCGCTTAGTAGACCGACCAGATGTGCCGGGGCTCCCATCCTCTTCAAGATTTCCCAAAGGAGTGCCCAGCCTACACAATCAAATGCTTTGGCATAATCAATGAAGCACATGTGAACTTTTCCATTTCTTTCTCTGCTGGTTTCGATGATCTACCTCGTGTTGAAAATGTGATCCTCGTGCCTCTGTTTTTCCTAAACCCTACTTGCTCGTCAGGTAGCTGAGTATTCACAAAGTTATCTAGTCTCTTTAAGATGATCTTCAGCAGTATTTTGCTCGTGTGGCAGATCAGAGCGATTGTCCTGTAATTCTCACATACTCTAAGATCTCCCTTCTTAGGTATCGGAATGTATACTGAGGTTTTCCAGTCTTGAGGCCACTTCTTAGCTCTGAATACTTGGTTGCAAAGTTTGGTCAGGACCATTGTTCCTTCATCACCGAGATTCTTCCATATCTCTATGGAGAGATTATCAATTCCAGGAGTTTTGTTGTTCGCCATTTCTCTGAGTTGTGTATGACTTCTGACCTTAATATTTTGGGCTCGTCGTCTTCATTCTGGTTTACGGTTCCCGGGTCAGGCATCCCTTCTTCCATCTTATAGAGTCCAGTCATGTACTCCTTCCACCTTCTCGCAATTTCGTACTGTTACGTCAGCGTTGTACCATCTTTATCTTTAATGACTTTGCTTCTCGGTGCAAATTTTCCTCTGATGTTTTTGATAACAGAGTACATGCCCCTCGTATTTCCTTTCTTCTAATTCGAAGCACATGCCCGCATAGTAGGCTTCCTTATCTCTCCTTGCGAGTTTCTGGAACAGGTTGCTTAGTCTTCTGTATTCTGCGTGATTTGCTTCGTTTTCAGGTTTCTTTTCTTTTCACGGTGAGTTCTATCGCCTCTTCCGAGAGCCATGGTGATTTAGGTTTTCTCTTCTCCTTGCTCTTTTCTGCTGCATCCATCAGTTTCCTTCATTTCTTCCCAGAGTTCTTCGGGTTCTTTCTCATCAAACTCCATATTGAAGAATCTATTTCTGACTTCGGCCTTGAAGTTTTCCAGGATAGAGGTTGTGTCGTATCTCAGTACCATTCCGGCCTTCTTCGTTTTCCTCAATCTAACGTTAAGTTTTGCTATCAGAAGGTTGTGATCCGAGCCGCAGTCCGCACCGGGTCTAGTTTTCACGCATGATATTGAGCTTTTCCACCTGCTTTGAATCATGACATAGTCTATCTGGTTTTTATACTCTCTGCTCGGCGCTGTCCAGGTAGACACCCTTCTTGCGTGTTGCTTGAACCAGGTGTTCATGATCATCAAGTTGTTTCCTGCACAGAATTCGATCAGTGCTTCTCCTCTTTCGTTTCGTTCGCCAAGCCCGAACTTCCCGGTCACACCGGCTTCCAGTTTATCGCCAACCTTGGCGTTCAGATCACCGAGGCTGATCAGTATATCTCTTTTAGGGGTCGCATCAATGAGTGACTGGAGTTGTGCATAGAACTCTACTGCCTCGTCGTTGTCAGAATTGGATGTCGGGGCATACACTTGTATGATCGTTGCATTTATCGGTTTACTCTGAATCCTGAGCGATATCATTTATATAATTTATTTTATTTATATCATATTTGTAATACAGTACCAAAATAAAGTCAAAACAAAGTGAAACAACATTCTGCTTCCCTCTCTAACAAAAATAGTTCTAGTAACACACTAATATCTGCTCAGTTAGAAAATAAAACTTAAAAAAAAAAATACATTATTAATAAGAATAATATAAGAATAATAAGAATAATAATAACGACCGAAGAAAATTTTATTCGGATGGCTAGAAATTTTGACAGTCGGTTATGAAGGTCGGTTATTTTTTTTTTTAAACCAAGTTGTTTTTTTAACCTTCAAACCGTTATAAGGTTTAAAAAAATTATTAATTCTGGATATTAAACATATTGTATTAATTATAATACTATACCTGAACGTAGCCCAGGTTCCGTACGTCAATCGACGTTTTATAATAATATTTTATTATTATTATTATTATTATTATTATTATTATTATTATTATTATTATTATTATTATTATTAAATAATAATAACATATTATTAATTAATATTAATATTACTGTTGTGTGGCAAACGTAAATGTATGGAGTAGAGGTGAAGAATAAAGTCAGTGCGTGAAACTGGTCTGAGTTAATCAAAAGGGAGACTATTTCAGCATAAACACAGACAGAACATTGTTGGCCTTTAATAGCTTATTGCATACAATAGTACTATACAGGGTAGGCTAAAGTTAGCAGTTAAATAGAAATCCTAGGAGACTTTTTTTTTTTTTTTTTAATTGTTTTTGTTATACGTTTGTCCAATGTCTAATGCTAATTTACCATTTCGTGAAGTAGCACTATAACATGGGAAATCTGTGCTGACTGTCTGGCGCATACGCGGTTCTGCAGGAAGAGAGCAGCAGTCCAGTAAGATCCGCCTGTCAGTCATGACGATGACACAGAGAGGTGGGGAAGAGGTTATGCTGGTTTTCCCTCTCTCCGAGTGGCTGGGAGGCAGGACTTGGGGGGGATTACTTGGCCCATAAGTACTGCCCTTGGCTATGCATTCATGTGGCTTAACGGGGGATACCCTGTGACGCTGGCGGAAGACACCAGTGTAAACAAAGACCAGGCAGGAACGCCAGCAGTTGAAGAGAGAACAAACAGGTAAGCATGGCTGAGGAAGACAGCCCGCCTTAAACAAATAAGAATTAAAATAAATTATTACGTACCCGAGGGGACGTGTGTAGATATACAGGGAACTCTGGCCACCCCAGTGTATAGAGAATAGCAGAGAGTAGGACGGAGACCCAAACTGACTGGCAGTGGAGGCACTGCGTTTTGTGTTTTATTTTCTCTTTTTATTTCTCCTTTGGTTTTCATTATTATTTCAGAGCAGCTGTGAGTGCTGACGTATACCAGTGCAACCACTGTTTACCATCGTTGGTATAAGGGGAGTTGCAGCACCAGCGCCATCTGGCGACAAATAATAAAAATTAAAAATTCCCTAAATAAAACTGGGCACCTGAGCAGCGTTCCAAATAAAACCTTCTGTCTCCTGTGTGTGTCAGTGAATTGCCCACCACCCGGCCAGGGTTATTATTATTATTATTATTATTATTATTATTATTATTATTATTTTTTATGTGAGCAGATATTAGTGTGACACTGGAACTATTTTTGTTAGAGAGGGAAGCAGAATGTCATTTCACTTTGTTTTGACTATTTATTTACTTTGATACTGTACACCAAATAATGAAAAAAAAAGTGCTTCGAACATGAATTGCTTCTGAAGTGCCTTTCATCAGATCTCTGCATAGAAAATACGTCTTTACTGAAGGACAGCAACTTGTTAAGCTAATGTGAAAAAAAATAAAAACAACTTGAAACAAACCATGCAGCTACTTCACAATAACTTAAGACACTGAATGCATCTCAGGCAGGCAGCAGGTACAGCTACAAAGTTGTACGCGGTGGTGTTGTGTTCCGCGGCGGTGGGGTTTCTCTATACTGGGTCCCGCGGCAGTGGGGTTTGGCTGTACTGGGTCACATGTCGGTGGGGTCGTGCTGTATTGGGTCACGTGATGGTGGGGGTCGCGTTGTACTGGGTCACGCGATGGTGGGGGGTTGTGCTGTACTGGGTCACGCGGTGGTGGGGGTCGCGCTGTACTGGGTCACGCGATGGTGGGGGTCGCGCTGTACTGGGTCACGTGGTGGTGGGGTTGCGTTGTACTGGTTACGGTGGTGGGTTCACTGTAATAGACGTGCTGTAGGGTCTTGATATGGGGAGCTCTCTGCTGTTGTAAATAGTTATGACCTAGTTCATGTGTAAATAATAAAAAAAAACTAACTAAACAGTATACATAGTGCCACCATTTTATCCTGTGCCAGGTTAGATCGTTTTTATATGTTTATTCATCATTTTCATTTTAACTGTATTAAGTGATTAAAGTCCAGGGCTGGTAACCAGAAGGTCACCGGTTCAAATCCCGCCCTGCCACACTAACTGTGTGACCCTGAGCAAGTCACTTAACCTCCTTGTACTCCATCCTGCGGATGAGATGCTAAATCAATGTCCTATTGTAAGTGACTGCATATAATGTACAGTTTACAGCCTACCTCTGTAAAGCACTGTGAAAGGTGCTATATAAAAATAAATAAACAAAGATGCTCAATTTTTAGATAGTTTTATTTTTTGGGGAGAAGTGGAGGGGTAATAGGCACACTTCCCCCTTGTAGTGGTAATAGTGGGATGTGGGCAAAATTCTGATCAGTTTTGTCAGCAGTACAATAAGGATATTGCTTTGAGCCCTAATGAGGTGAAGAGACAGCTGGAGGCTGACATCACAGAGGGGAAGCTGGTGCGCTCACGATTCCAACACATAAATAACATCCAGGAGAAGAGGGCAACAGAGCGCAAGCAAATTCATTGTTTAAGGATGGATTTAGGGGAAGAATTGTGGCAGCCGGCAGCTATTCAGCGCTATGCTTTGGACTTTTATTCTGGACTGTGCACTGCAGAGGCTGTCTCACAGGATACGGAGGCACAGCTGCTCTTCCAGGGGCTCCTGCAGGTCCCTGGGGGGGAAAAGTGGGCCCTTAGCTGTCCCGTCACACTAATAGAACTGTCTGCCTCTCTGGAGGGGCTGCATACTGGGAAAGCTCAAGACATTGACAGCCTGCATATGGAATTCTTCAAAGCTTCTTGGACAGTTAGGTGAAAATCTCCTGCAGGAGCTGGAGGACAGTGCTAGAGAGGGGGAGCTGCCCCTTAGCTGTCGGCAGCTGTCCTCACAAGAAGAGGGACCTCTGCTGCATCAAGAACTGTAAGCCAGCTTCCTTCATTTATAGTCTTCATTTATATGTACAGACTAGAAATCTCATTAACAGCAACCATTAACAGGCTGAGGACTATGATGGGGGAAATAATGCACCATGACCAGAAAATACTGTGTCTATTTTTGACAACATTTCCTTGCCAGGGATGTAATGGAAGCCTCTAGGCAGTTTGCTTTTGATGCACGAGAAAGATTCTGACTGGACTGATCATGACCCATGGAATCAGTGAGGGTGATGTAGTACGCAGATGACATCACTGTCTTCATTACTGGACAGCAGGACGTGCACAACCTTCACTGCTGTCAAAAGGCCTTTGAGAGAGCATCCTCGGCCAGGATCAACTGGGCCAAGAGCAGCACCATTCTGCTGGGCCACTGGCAGGGACAGGAGCCCCACGTAAAGCCAAGGGGACTGCAGTGGTGGCGTGGGGCAGTGAAGTGTCTGTGCGTGCTCATGGGAACAGATAGAGCAGCGTCTTTGATGAACTGGGAAGGGTGGTGGAGCAGGTGAACAGCAGGCTACAGAGGTGCGCTGGTTGCTCATCCAGCTCTTACAGAGGTAGAGTATTGATTATCAATAACCTGGTGGCCTCCATGACGTTGAACCATATGGCCTGCCCTGAGAACGTGGCAGCTAGGCTGGAGCTGCACTGACAATGTGGCGGCTTGGCTAGGGCTGCACTGAGAACGTGGCGGCTAGGCTGGAGCTGCACTGAGAACGTGGTGGCTTGGCTAGGGCTGCACTGAGAACGTGGCGGCTAGGCTGGAGCTGCACTGAGAGCGTGGCGGCTTCGCTAGGGCTGCACTGAGAACGTGGCGGCTTGGCTAGGGCTGCACTGAGAACGTGGCGGCTTGGCTAGGGCTGCACTGAGAACGTGGCGGCTTGGCTAGGGCTGCACTGAGAACGTGGCGGCTTGGCTAGGGCTGCACTGAGAACGTGGCGGCTTGGCTAGGGCTGCACTGAGAACGTGGCGGCTTGGCTAGGGCTGCACTGAGAACGTGGCGGCTTGGCTAGGGCTGCACTGAGAATGTGGCGGCATGGCTAGGGCTGCACTGAGAACGTGGTGGCTTGGCTAGGGCTGCACTGAGAACGTGGAAGCTCGGCTGGAGCAGCTCTGATAACATGGTGGCTTGGCTGGGGCTGCTCTGATAACGTGGTGGCTAGGCTGCTGCTGCACTGAGAACATGACGACTCGGCTGGGGCTGCAGAGAACGTGGCGGCTCGGCTGGAGCAGCCCTGAGAACATGGTAACGAAAACATCAATCTGCTCAGTATTTTCAATATATTGGCCACAAGGATAAAACTGGAACACAGTTTTTATAAAATGATGAAAAATACAGACGCACTGAGTTTTATGGTGTTTAGATAATGCTTTGTGTGAACTAAATGATGATAATGACAATTCTGCTTTTTCAAAAATGTTAATTCTGTGATTATTGTTTGTTTTTTACAGTTTTAGTGCTGACATGCTGGCTGATCCCCTGAGCCAGTATCCCCTCTCTTTTTTTGTGTTTTTTTATTTTTAAACTTTTGACTTGTTAAAAGTGATTTGTTATGAAGGAGTGTTTAAAAGTAAAAAAACTCTCTCTCTCTCTCTCACCTGTCCCCCTGCTGCTAGGTGTGCCAGTATCATGGCCTGGTTGCCACCGGTGATGGCGGAGTGTGCTGTCATGATGGCTCTGTTGATTCCGCCCCCTCCTGGCTGCTTCTTCTTGCGCCCGCGCTTGCCCGGGGTGTGTATAGGGGGGGGCACTGGGTGGTTGTGAGAGGAGGATGGAGAGGGGTGAGGGGGAAGCTGCGAGGAGGATGGGGATGGGTTGGGCTTCTCGTCTGGGGAGAGGAAATAGGGGTTTGGGCTTCTCACCTGGGGAGAGGAAACAGGATTATTATATATATATATATATATATATATATATATATATATATATATATATATATATATATATATATATATATACACACACACACACACACACACACACACACACACACACACTACCGGTCAAAAGTTTTAGAACACCTCCATTTTCCAGTTTTTACTGAAATTTACACAGTTTAATGTCTCAATGTACTCTGAAATTAAAGCATAAAACAAATAAATAATTGGAGATAAAAAATAAATCAAGGAATCATTTTGTTTAACAAAATTTAATCTAAATTTTTGACTCAAAGTAGCCACCTTTTGCAGATATAACAGCCGAACACACTCGTGGCATTCTTTCTACAATATTTGATTTCCATTGTTCGGAAAGTTCTTCCCAACACTGTTGCAGAAGTTCCCACAAATGTGTTGTATTGTGTTGTAGGTTGCTTTGCTTTCACCCCTGTCCAGTTCATCCCATACCAGCTCAGTGGGGTTTAAGTCTGGAGACTATGCTGGCCATTTCATGATTTGAAGCCTACCGTCTTGTTCTTTTCTTCTAAGGTAGTTCTGACATAGCCTGGAGGTATTTTTTGGGTCATTATCTTGCTGTAGGATGAACCCGAGGCGTATACCAGAGGGTACTGCATGGCGCTGCAAAATGCTGTAGTAGCCGTTTTGGTTCAGAGTGCCACTCACTCTGTGCAAGTCGCCGACTCTGGATCCAGAAAAAGATCCCCAGACCATCACGCTTCCTCCTCCATGTTTGAGAGTTGGTGTCACACACCAAGGAACCATCCTTTCGCCTACTCGATGGTGTACAAAAACCCTGCGTGATGAACC